>NC_091475.1:41724957-41984957 GCF_036971445.1 Narcine bancroftii
ATCACATGGGAATTGTTTGATTATACATTTAAAACTGTAGATCACAGGGGGAAATAATGGAAAAAGTGTCTTTGTCTCAAAGATTATGGAGAGAACTGTAAATGGACACCACCCTGCTCAAATGTGGACCTCTGCTGCTTTTAGCTTTCCTTCATTTGTAAATACAACTGCCAAGATGTATAGGAATTTATGAAGGGTGGGTAGATAGGTAAAAGACAATTTTATCCAGAGTAGATAATTTCCAGGCAATAACATAATGGGCACAAAATTGAATCAAACCCTTTAGGTTGGAAACTTTGTTGCCAAATTAGACCTTTACCGTGTCAGCACCACAACATTCAGGCTCTACTGATGGAAATTATGCTTCTGATGCAGATACAATAACTGTTAAATGATGGTCACCAAAAAGAAATGAGCAGTGGAACATGAGTTAAATTGTCTCCATTTTGATATCCGTCCATTGCAGTCAGCATGTGACAGCCTCAATCTGAAGTGCTGAAGGTATCCTCTCTGTTGTTTGGAATATTACAGCCCTTTCATTTCACGAACCTGTGCTCTGCCATCTCTGTCATTGATCATCACATACCACAGGGTGATGTGGGGGCACTCTTAGCGCAGCCCTTCTTCAGGGAAGACAATTACAAGCTTGCCATCCACAAAAGTTACCACCCCTTCCCTCCATTTCATCCCCATTAACAGCAGCATATTACACAGCTGGTGTGAGGTTACTGTTGAGAGTGTCCCTTGAATATCTGATGAACATCCCAGTGATCAGCCAACCAATAGAGTTGCAGTTGTTAGCTGTCCACCAAGCTCCTGTTGGGAAATGCATAGCTCAAGACTTGCCACTTCTTTTGAGGTAGAATATATGATCAAATATTTTCAAAGAATTCTTCATCTGATTTAATAATTTTAGAATCACAATATCATACAGAATGCCAACGGACCCTTTGGCCCACTGTGTCCTTGGCCAGCATCATTCACCACAGAACACTCATCCCACTTTAGTTTATGATATAAATTGCCATGCAATAACATTTTAGTCCACCTCAGCTTCTGTGTCAAAATATAATTTACTCTGATTTGCCCATTTTAAATTGTAATACAAATATTGCATATGCAAGAAATATCAAATTAAAACAGTTAGCAGACCAGGCAGAATTGTGTTGAGAGAAATGGTTAATGTTTTAGGTTCTGGACACAACTTGTTCTGCTTTTCAAAAATTCCTTTAGCTGGAGTTTGATGGTTACCAACCTCTCTGTCACTGGAAAGTTTCCTTGAACAGGTATTTACTCTATCTAAATTATTATGATTTTGAACATCTCCATCAAATTTCCCCTTACTATTTCCTGATACGAGGAGAACAAATCTAGCAATATCTCTGCACAAATGAAGTTGATTCCTGGTACCATTCCAATAAATCCCTTTGTATTCTTCCAAATTTTAACATTCTCCTTAAAATAGTGACCGCAATACCCCAACTGAGGCCTATTAAGATATAATGTAATGTCCGCTTTGGAGCTGAACATGTGGAGACAAATATAGCTGATGCATGTCGTGCAGGTACCAAAAATAAAATTCTCCTCCTGTATATTTTAAGTCAAGGAATAGCAAGTGTGGGTCAGGAACTATGGCCTTAGCTTTGTAATAGGGAGGGAGAAAGGAAAGAATGAATGCAGAGAAACCAAACTGAACTGGCACCAGTTTTATCCATATGTCTCAGAGGGGTAATGTTAGAAAAGTCAGATGATTTATGCTGGATCCTTAATTGTAGGTCATAAGATACTAAGTTTTAAACCCATTGCCAACTCACGTTGTTCCTTTGCCAACCAACTCAACTCATTCCCTTTCTGCCATGTGGATCTCTTCCTTTTTGAGAACATTCCCTTGACACCAGCATTTTTCCATCTCAAGCCCAAATCATTCTGAACCAATCTTGCCAGAAATTGGAAACATCCCACTCCAAACCATCTGTTAAAGTGTTCTTGCTGCGTGATGGTTAGAAGGAGAAATTTAGAGCCAGACTTGGAGAATCAAATATTTAAAGGCAACATGGAAGAAATGTGTCTTTCATACTGATTAAACTGTGAAGGGAAAGTTGAAGTCTTGTACTTATACCTTGCACTTGGAGCTTATCTTTTGCTAAACAATGGACCTAATCCATATTGTAAGCATTGCTTAGAGTGGCCATTTTAGAGGGCAGGCCTCACAAATAAATCAGTATCTAGTCAATAAATTACAGAACCTGGTTAAAAATAAATGAACATCAATATTTTTTTTAAACAGTTAAAGTAGCCAGATTATGTGGAAGCTATTTCCATAATGCAACTTGAATCATCCTACAAATTTTTTTAAATTTAGACCTACAGCACAGTAACAGGCCATTTCGGTCCATGAGTCCGTGCTGTCCAATTTACACCAAATCCAACCTACACCCCTACACATTTCGACTGGTGGCAGGAAACCAGAGTCACCAGGGAAAACTCATGCAGACATGGGGTGAATGTGCAAACACCTTACAGATAGTGGAAGATTTGAACTCCAGTCTCAATTGCTGGTGCTGTAAAGGCATTGTGCTAACTGCAACACCAACCATGCCACTCCTTGTTGGAGGAAGGAAAGAATAATGTACATCAAGATGGAGAGCAGTTTGCATGTCTTTCTATCCTATATGAAACTGCATTTCCATTCGAGGTTGATGATCAATTGTTGGTGCACAATAGCTTTGAAGAAATAACATGATCTGAACTTTTTGGACACGATATCATGAAATAGATTTTGGAAGAGGTTATGAAGCGAAAATGACAGATTTCCCTCAGGTTGGGCTGAGTTTGCTGGCAGGGCCAAATTAACATTATTGGATCTGTTTCCAGACTCGCCAGCCTGATTGAGAGCCAGACTGCTGATTGAGAGAAGGGAGCAAACAACCAAAGGCCTCTAAATGCCAGGAGGAGATGGCTGGTGGTTGAGAATGGTCTTTTGAGAGAGGAATGAAAATATGTCAAGGAGGAGAGACAAAGATTTGGGGAGAGGGAGACTGTGGAAAGGATATTAATCTCCCATCCCAGGGGGAGAGTAGTTGAATCAGGTAACTGGACTCTGGAAATGAATGAAAAGTCACCACTCCTGGATCAATTTGCCTTTCAGCTAAAGGGTTTTGTAGATGTGGGTTATTACCTGCACACCAGTTCTTCCTAAACCCATTAAAATCAGTGAGAAAGCAGTGTATTGGGATAGATTCAGAATCGTTTGAAACGTTATGCCAAGCAATCCTTACCAAAGATTTCTGGTGGTTAAAATTACCACTCGACCCATTTAAACCTCACAGAATTCAGCCAATTGGAACTGTGAATAGAACAAGATTTTTAAGTCTTGAAACCTGCAATTATGCAATTAAAAGTAATATTTCCCCAACTATAGCTTCTTAAAACTAATTGTAAAAATCACACTCACAGAATTTATCCTCAAGTTTCTCTACAAAGATACTGCCTGACCTTCTGGATGTTTGCAGTGTTATCTCTCCTTATTTTTAAAGGTGCTCATTAAGCCTATCTAAAGTTATCTCAGCATTGCTAAATTGGGTTGGATTTATTTCAACCCATAGCCTGATGTAATAGTTCCATCCATTTCCAACATCAGTGAGATTGTTAAATGAAAGCTTCACTTTCAGGACAGTCCCTCTGCTGTTCAAATTTACTCACGGCATCTTTTTCATTCATTGAGAAGGTAAATGAGATCTCAGGTTGGGGACTCACTGAAAGACAGCACCAAGTAGTGTGACACTGTCTCCGAACAATGTCAAAATATCAACTCCTGTTTGTTTCTGGACAATATAACAATGAACCCTGCTGTATTGATTTAGAGTGAAGTATGTAAAGATGTATCAAGGTCACAAGTACTGCAGGTAAAATGCAAACAATCAATGTCCATATTCCAGGAATTATACTAAAGAAGTTACGGATGAACTGACTGAGACCCAGGAGCTCAAATAATTTACCTATTGAAATCTGGAAAGTAAGTAAAATAAATAAAATGGGAAAATGTAAAATATAGGTAGGATAAGCCATGTTTTAACAATGCAGTATTTTGGTCAGATCTCTGCTGCCATAGAGTTTTTTGTTCTATGATACAAGGAGAGATGCTGAGCCCTGAAAATGTTCATGTAAATCAAACCACTGCCATTGATACCTGGTGTCTGGACAGGCAGAAATGGTCAATAAATGCAGGCCTTGCCAGTGAGGCCTGTGTCCTGAGAACAAACTTAGAAAAAACACTTCAGTGTCAGCAGAGCCATGTTAATGAATATGCCATTTGGAGAGTGTCAGAGAATGAGGGGAATTTTAAAAGCAAGAGAAAGAGAGGTGAATAGGGTGTAAATACAAACATGCACACAACTCCACTTGCTGAACCGTGACTGAAGGGGCATGCTATGGTTAGAGAAAAGGTGACAGGATTTAAGTTACATTCGGTGTAGAAGGTGCAACCACAGGAATATTTGTGGCAGTTAATTGGAATGTTCATTTAAATAAAACATTTGTATATAATTCCAATCCATTTACCATTTATTCCGCAGATTTCTTGTTATGAATATTAATGGAGGGAGTAAAAACTGTGCCAGAGAAACAGTAAGTCAAACATTATACTTAATATAGCAAATATAAAGATACATAACCAATGTTTTGGGCTTCAGCCCTTCATCAAGGCATGGCAAAATATCAGCAGGCACCTGGACAAAATGGTAGAGGGGAGGAGTAGGGGGAAGAGTATGGTTCCAAAGGCAGGAGGTAAAAGGTGGGTAAGGGAGGGAGGGCACAGGAGGAAACAGGGGGGAGAAGAGATGGCTCTGCGAATAGAGAGGGAAGGTGGTGCAGAGCTAAGGGAAAGAAGGGGAAAGGGAAGGGAGGGAGAATGGATAAACAGGCAGGCATAGCTGGAATGGCTACCCCTTTGACTTGAGCAAAGTGAGATGAGTCAATGGAGAAGTTATTAAGGCTGAGAATAAGTTCTGCCAAGCAAGGTGGTGATGGAGGAGGGTGTCTGTTGGGTCTCATGTCAATAAAGAAACTAAGTGCTTTGAGACCTTCTATATGGGGATGGAGGTGGAGGTGTAAAGAGAATGGACACCCATAGTAAAAATGAGGGAGTCCATTTAAGGGAATTTGAAATAATTGAAGAGATGGAGGGCATGTGAGGTATTCCAAATGTAGGTGGGGAGGGATTGGACCGGGGAGTAGAGGTAAGATGATACTGGTTCAGTGGGGATAGAGCAAGCAGAAAGAAACAATGGGTCTGCCTGGATAATTGGGTTTATGTATCTTGGGAAAAAGGTGGAACCAGGCAGTGCAGGATGGGAAACAATGAGATTGGAGGCTGTGGGAGTGAGGTGACGAGAGGTGATGAGGATGAAGATGGTTTTGGCGGCTTGATGTGCTGTTGTGGGGTCCTGTGGAAGGGGTAAGTAGGAGGAGGTGTCTGGGAGCTGACGTCTGGCTTCGTCAAGGTAGAGGTCATTGTGCCAGTCCACAACCTTGTCTGTGGGTTTGATGCTGAAGTTGGGATTGTTGTGTAGAGAGTGGAGGGCAGAGCGTTTGGATGAAGTCAGATTAGAATAAGAGAGGGGAGTGGCAAAGTTGAGATGGCTGATGTCTTGACAGAAAATGGAAATAAGATCCAGAGCAGACAGCTGGCCGGGACAAGGTGTCCACGAGGAGGAAGAGGGCCTGGCAGAACTTGTTCTCACCTTTGATAACTTCTCCTTTGAATCATCTTACTTCGTTCAAAGGAGTAGCCATGAGTACCCACATGGGTCCCAGTGACACCTGCCTGTTTGTGAGCTTTGTGGAGCAATCCATGCTACAAGCCTACACAGCCAAGGCCCCTCAACTCTTCCTCCACTACACTGAAGACTACTTGGGGCTGGCTCATGCACGTATGATGAGCTCATCATTCACTTCACTGCCAACTTCCACCCGATCTCAAATTTACCTGGTCCATCTCCGACAACACTCTCTCCTTTCTTGATCTCTCTGTCTCCATCTAGGGAGACAAGCTTTCCACTGACATATTTTACAAACCCACCAACTCCCACAACTACCTCAACGACAACTTCTCACATCCAGTCTTTTCCCTCCTCCACCACCACATCTGTTCCCAAGATGAGGTCTTCCAATCCAGATCATGTGAAATGTCAAACATGGCTTCCCCTCCACCACTATCAACTCAGCCCTTACACACATCTCCTCCATTTGCCCTAGCCCCCTCTTCCCTCAGATGTAACATAAGATTCCTCTTGTCCTTACCTACCACCCCGCTAGCCTCCACATCCATCACATTGTCCCCTGGAATTTCCGGCACTTACAACATGATCCCACTACGAGACACTTGTTTCCCTCTCCTCTCCTCTCTGCCATCCATAGGGACTGCTCCCTCGTCCACTCATCCCTCCCCACCAATTGCTTTCCACTGTGGCTGCAGGAAGTGCCACACCTCCTCCTTCACCACAGTCTGGGGCCACAAACAGTCCTTTCAAGTGAAGGACTTGAAACACAACACTTCACTGTGGGAGTGATCTACTGCCTCTGGTGCTCCCTTTGTGCCCTTCTCTATGTCAGAGAGACTGAATGGAGAATGGGAGATCACTAACTGTGCACCTTTGCTCTGTCTGCCTCAGTGACAAGGATCTCCCGGTGGCCAACCATTTCAATTCTACATCCCACTCCCATACTCATTTGTCTGTCTATGGCCTAATACTATCCCATCAAGACCACCTGTAAATTGGAAAAACAACATGTTTCCATCTGGGAATTCTCCAACTGGATGGTTTCTGTTAACCTACTCTCCATTCTCCCTCCCTTCCCTTTGTCTTCTTTTCATCAGCTCTCCACTGCCTTCCCTTTCTATTCACAAACCCATCCCTCTTCCCCCTACATGCTGTTGTGCCCTCTCTCTCTTGTCCACATATCATCTCCTGCCTTTGGGACCATGCTCCTCTCCCTCTACCATTTTGTTTGGGTGCTGGCAACATTTTTCCATACCTTGATGAAAGCCTCAAGCCCAAAATATTGGTTATGTATCTTTATCTTTGCCACATAAAGGACACTCTTTGACCTGCTGAGTTTCTCCAGCTTTGTGTTTTTACTTCAATCACGGTGTCTGCAGACTTTTGAGTTTTATTTATGGAGGGAGTACGTTTTACTTGCCACAGGGTGTATCCATTAAGAAACTAGCTTTCTATGTTATCAGCCTTCATATTCCAAGTCTATACCTACAGAGTCATTGTCATGTAATTAAGGTCCTCACTGCATAAGCTGTGTCTTGCACTTTTGCAATATAAGTGGCCTTGTTTCCTAACAAAGATAGATCAATAATCATGTAAATACAAGAACTATTGAAGTGGCCAATGTTTGAAGTGGATTTGGATGAAACTGGGAAAAAAAGATTCACTGTCTGAGATAAATTAAGAGAAGCTTAGCTGAGTGTAAGTGGTACACTTTGCTATCTTTTGGTCAATAGTTATGGTTGTTGCAAAATCAAGACCTGCACTAGACATTATACCTGGCTCAGAAGCAGCCCCCTAAATTCCAAGTTAGAAGGTTGAAGGAAAAAGATTGACGTTTGAGCTCTCTTTCCTGAAACTATCTTGTTTGAATCTGTCAATCACCATCCGAGGATAATCCGGCAAAAACAAACTCTAAGAATAATAAAATAGACTGCAGGACTGAGCACCTCATCATCTATTGACATGTGCCATCGGAAGCCATACATATATAAAAAAAACAATTTACTCATGGGGAGATGCGCACAGTCAAGGCAAGATGAATAAATACAACATAATCTACATCCAAATTAAAGCCATCTGAAGATTTTTGTGTGAAATACATTGGCAACATGAGTACATATTTTCACTTCTAATGAGAGAAGATTTGTTGCTCCACTGCCTTTTCCCCAGTTCATCAGTGGGAGAAGCAATACCTCTTTACACAGATATAGTTCAGAGAGCCAATGGCCCAGATGTTTCATCCTCATTTCCTTTCAACCCCATTCAGACTGAACCTTCTATTTGGTACCATGCCACAGAGCCTTCAAGTCATGATCTCATTCATCTGTGCCACAGATTTAACTGTAACTTAACACTACTTCCAAATCTTCAAGGGTCTTGCAAAGTCTTCTGTGAAAATCTAAAATTTGTCAGGGGTGGTAACTCTCCAAATATCATGCACACCAAGATAGCCCACAGATTTAAAGTCTCATGTATACCCTTGCAAAGCCACTTTCTGTCCACAGCAACAAAATATTCAGATTTTGATAGTTTCAGTTAGATTTCTTTGTATATAAACATGCAATTTGTGTGAGGAACAGCAAATTTGCAAAGTTAATTTTACATCTGATCTATGTATATCCCAATGGGTGTAGAGTGGAGATCCCCCTGATGAAAGGGTCCCCTGCATAACCACAGCTGAGGGGAGGAGAACCCTATCTAACCTGAACCCACACAAGGCAGCAGGACCAGAAAATATACCTGGTTGGGTTCTGAAGGACTGCCCAAACCAGCTGACAGAAGTCCTTATGGACCTCTTCAACATCTCACTGCAGCAGCCATTATCCCCACAGGTTTCAAGGCAGTCACCATCATCCTGGTACCAAAGAGGGCAACAGTAACAGGCCTCAATAACTACTGCCCCATGGCACTGACCTCCACCCTTATGAAATGCTTCAAACATCCCAGAGACACTGGACCCATTTCAATTCACCTATTGAAGAAACCGTTCCACTGATTATTGTATAGCTTTATGACTCCAATCTCTTCTGACCCACCTGGAGAACGATGCCTCATATACCAGGTTGCAGTTCATTGTCTTCAACTTGGTATTTAATACGAACATTCCCCAGAGGCTGGTGGAGAAGCTGACCTCATAGGGACTCAGCACCCCTTTCTGTAACTGAATTCTGGAGTTCCTTACAGGAAGACCACAGTCTGTCTGGATCGGCAGCAGAACGTTGGGCACCATCATGCTGAGCACTGGCACACCTCAGGGCTGTGTGGTCATCTTGGTCCTGTTCATGTTACTATCCCACAACTACAATGCCAGATCCAGCTCCAACAGAGTCATTAAGTTTTCAAATGACACAAAACAGTAGTTGGCCTCATCAGCAATGATCGGTTGCATTTGAGAGAAGAGATGGAAAAATCTCATGATTTGGTGCTATAAATAACAGCCTGAGTCTCAAGGTGGACAAGACAAAGGAAATGATCAAAGAGTTGTGGACTATACCTGCACTATCTCAGGAAAGCTGCCATCATATTAAGGGTCCCATTCCACCCCAATCACGTTCTCTTCTCCTCCTTTCCATCAAAGGTACATGAGCTTGAAAACATGAACCTCCAGATTCAAGAAAAGTTTCTTTCCTGCTGTAATTAGATTCTTCTTAAATGGACCTCTCATGATAAAAGTTGATGCCCTTGCCCTGCTTAACTTACTTTTTTCTATAACCCTGCACTTTGTCTTTTTAACACTATACCTTGCACTCTTTGACTTACTTCCTGGGCTTTTGTTTTATTATTGCACTACCTGCAATCTGAAATATGGTTGACCTGGTTGGATAGCACACAAAACAAAAGTTTCCAACATGAAACATTCAATTCAATGAAACTGTCATCAGCCAGTAGCGATAACATATTTGGAGGGAGATTCAAACAACGCCAGATGCAAACAGATACTAAATTAGAATGATGTAGGACTCCTCATACAACTAACATTAAACAAGCAAAGCCCACCAGCTTCTCTTTATTGTAATAAGTAATTCTATTTAATAAAGCATAGATTGATAAATTAAATCTGTAGTTTGGATTATGCTTTCTTTGTTATATTACACATTAAAGTAATATGACAAAACAACTTAATTAAAATGGAATTTTGTTATAGAATTCCAGATCATCTTCAGCTTTGGAAGCTACCACAAACAAAAATGTTCGAAACCAATTATTGCAAATACTCTTTTCCAAATTGCATGTTTCCTGTGAAAAAAGAACTGACAAATTGAGATGGTGGTTAATTTTATTACAAATGAAAAGCAAGCTGTCTCTTGTTGATATTCCTTCTGAAATTTGTCTCTAAAAATTCAAGACCTTCCAATGAAGTTGACAAAAGTTTCTCATCGGTCGCAGTTGTTAATGGAGTTTTTGTCTATTCAAATTTCACTGGATACTGGTATTCTGTGTACTACATCAATGGAGTAAGTATATTTGTAGACAAGAAATTTTGACATCCACATATCTTGGTAAACAATGTGAAAGAAATTCATAACAAATAGGCCACTGGTTGCACATCCAGTTAAACAAAATAAAGCATTTTTATTTTACAAGGATGCCTCAGAAGAATGGTGCTTATGCTGTTGTTCTTGCCACCCAAGAATAATGATACCACTATAACTATGAAGTTGTCTAATTAATACAGATACTTCTGTATTTCCCGATATTCCTATTTCTCTTAATGACATAAATTGAGGCCAATCAGCCCAAATTTTTTGACTTAGCTCACAGAACTATTTCCATTCACAATAATTTTCCTGAAACCTACTCTCCCCTCTTTCCCATCAACTCCCCCAGATTCTGCCACACATCTGCACACCAGAAGCAAATTACAGTGGCAATTAACTACTAACTTGCATGTTCTTAAGCTGTGGAGGAAACCAAAGTACAAAGGTAATCCATGCTGGCACAGGGAAAGGATTTTTTAAAACCAAAAATAGATTTTATTTTGTTTCATATTCATACATTTCCATTACTGTATTTTGTTACATTCATTTCTATTTACACTATTGCCACCATTGTGGCACCTTGTCATTACTTCCCTTTGTTGTTGCCTGGTGACAGAAGGACACTAGACTGTGGTCCTTCCCCACAGTGACTTCGGGTTGGCTGCACCAAGCGTTAGTGCGTCCCTCAGCATGTATTCCTGCAGCTTGGAATGTGCCATTTGGTAGCATTCCCACATCTCCATGTGCTGAAAGACCAACACAGGAAGACTAAAGTGTGTCTTTCATCAAGTTGATGGTCTTTCACCAAGTTGATGGTCTTTCACCAAGTTGATGGTCTTTCACCAAGTTGATGGTCTTTCACCAAGTTGATGGTCTTTCACCAAGTTGATGGTCTTTCACCAAGTTGATGGTCTTTCACCAAGTTGATAGTCTTCCAACAGTTCTGGATGTCTGACTCTGTGTGCATCCCTGGGAACAGTCCTTAAATCAGAGAGTCCTCAGTCATGCTGCAGCTGGGGATGAACCGTGACAAAAACCCCTGCATCCATCCTCCTCGTAGCAAATCTGCATTCTTCAGTCCTCTCAGGGACAAGGTGCATTGTGCGTGATGTTCCTGTTGAACTGGAAGGATCTGACTGGGAAGGGTCCTCTCACCACAAATAAGCAAATCCTGGTGCTTATTTGTGAGCACTGGCGATGAGGTATTGCACCAGATGATCTGGACAGTCTGCTCAGGGAACCATCCCTCCATGTTTATCAAGTCCTTAACTCTCATTATTTACAGGTCATTCCATGCTGACCATAGCCTGATGGCCTTGTTCATCTGAAAAACCATTTCCACAAAGGATAGATGGTGTGGTGAGGTCCAGCTGGCAAGGACATTACATTGCGTGGCAATGGGGCCATTCCCCCATCCTTCACAACACCTGGGACAGGTAGAACCTCAGCCCTCATAAGTGTGCAAACTCTACATCGACAGCAGTGGAGGTCAGGATAGCATCTCGATCTCTTCAATGAGCTTGCAGCTCTACTTGCTGCATCACTGTATCTTGGATGTTCTTTAGGAAATGAAATCTGCCACCTTCTCCCTGATTGGTCTGACATGTGACCTCTGCTGCACACCAATATGGATACCTCTGTGGTGATGCAGCTATATCCCTTCAGTTGTGCTGAAGCTGCCACAAACAAATTATGCAAAACCTATCCTCATTATTGAAGTACCCTCATCACACAGTCAGCAAATAAATGCCTGCAACTGCAAAGTTACTGGAGATAGGTAACAAATATTTGCCTTGCCAGTCTTTTTAGAGATGCCCACTTAAGAATAATTCTTTTTAAGACAACCACAGCTGGCAATTGAGGGAGGGAATCTAGAATTTATAACAAATTTAAAATAAAAATCTGTACCTTTAGATAATTATTTATTTACCAATTCACTTCAACAGAGTGTTGATGGGTTTATTTACTTATGTCACTGAGTTTTCTGCATGTCCTTCCAAGTACTTTTCTATCCCTGACTTTGAGCAGTCACCACTCTCAATCTCCTCATCATGGCTATCCTTTGAGGTCGAGGATGATGGACTTTGTTCCGTTGATCTACTTATGGGCACTCAAGTGGCTTATGAGTCCAATCTTGGCTTTGAAAGATCTTCCACATTCAAGACAGGTTGTTCCAGATCGGACTTTGATCGTTGCTGTCTCTCTTTCCATTTACTTCTCTTTTCTTCTAGTTCTGCACATCTGTTGGCTTTGAAGTATCTGTTCTTTCTCGGATGATGGTTTGCCAGAGTTTCCTGTCCTTAGCATTGGTTTCCTGATTATTGATGTTGATATTACATTTCTTCATGTTGGATTTTAAGATGTCTTTGAATCTTTTCTGATGTCCACCTCTTTTACGGTTGCCTTCTTTAAGGTGGGAGTAGAAGATTTGTTTCGGCAGACGTTTGTCTTCCATCCGATCAACATGACTGCTTCATCTTAGTTGGTCCTTAATGATGTAGACTTCAATGCTTGTTGTTTTTGCTTCATTTCGTGTTCTTCTATTTTCCCAGCTGATATTTAAGATGTTTCAAAGACAGCACTGAAGGAATTTTTCAAGTGCCTTCAGATGTCATCAGTATGTTGTCCAGGTTTCCAATACATAGAGAAGCGTTAGGATAACCACTGCTTTGTACACTAACACGTTGGTGTCCATTCAAATGTCATGATTATAAAAGACTCTTATTCAGAGACATCCAAAAGCTGTTCCAGTGCATTTAAGATGATGTTGGATCTCATCAATAAGGTCGACATTGGAAGAGAGGGACTTCCAAGATATGGAAGGTGGTTCACATTTTCCAGGGTTGCTTTATCAGGTTGAATTGATGGTTCTATCCAAATTGTCTCAGTTGGAGATTTGAGTCTTCTTGGAATTGATGGTGGGTCCAAGTTTCGTGTATGCATGGTCGAAGGCAGTCAGAAACTTTTGTCGGTAGAATTCAGGGAGAGCTTGTTATTTGTGCATTGGAACTCAATGAGAGAACTCATGGATGTTTTGCTTTGGATGAGATGAGCAAGATAGACAAGTTATCAAATGTTAAAGCATTTCACAACTTGTGTTTTAAAAGCTCACAACAGAAAAAAGCTCTGAATATAGTAACAACATTAATTTCCAAGAAAATTGGTAGTGATCATTTATTCCCCTGCTTGAAAAGAGCAAAAGGGATTATTTGACATCAAACTGATCGAACCTCTTCTCTGCACACAAACAACAAATAAATGACTACGGATGGGACCACTGGTGCTCAACAAAAGCTTCCACACTCGTGTATAAAAGTAAAATTTGGAACTGGGCTCAAATCCCTCAATGCACAGAATCTGTCATCCTGAAAGCTCTGAAACCACTCTGTGGTTAATTGCACACACAATTCAATCTTGGATTTTCTAGCGTATAATTATGATTTTCCTTTATTAAATCAATTTTTAAAGTGACTTATGAGCTGTGATTTATTGCTTCTGTATTTTGCTCCAAGCATGCATCCCTCTGTTGTATCTGGAAAATGTTGCTGTCTCTTGGAGTTGAGTCAGCCTACAGCTCAATTTCTTTCCATGTGTGGAGGATTGTTAACCAGAGCAACAGGATAGGCTACCCTGGAACAGCTTTGCATTCATTGCTGACCCAAAACGTTGCACAACCACCCTTCTGGAATAGTTACCCCAAGCACCACAGAAATATGCTGTTTTGTTCAACCCCTCTCACAAGGCAATGCAGCCAATTCATTTGATTCCAATCCTCTTCAAGAATTCTAAGCTGTTTAAAGGAGTTATTATTTTCTTCCAAGTGGGAAAAAAAAACATTTGGCAAATCCTTCACATTTGGTTGTGAAGGGAAAGAATGGAAAAGCTGTCTGCATTGACAATAAGTGATGATCCTTGTGTTGGTTTCTTACGATTTGGCAGGACTGCACACAGTCTGTGCAGCAACTTAATGATGAAATCATCCTACAAATAAGGAGGACATCATGACACTGCTGGCTCTTTGATAGCTAATTAATTCCATTCCTTGCTCTTTCCCTATATTTCTATTGCCATTGTTTTCAAATGTACATTTTATTCACTATTGAAAGTGCTTCCACCAGTTAAAGGCAGCCATTCCATATTGTTACAATTCACTGCATAAAAATAAAGTTCTTCACGCCTCCCTTTGAGTCATTCTTAAAGGTGTGGTTATTGATGCCTGTGGAAGCACCTAGAAACAATGCTCAAGCAATGCCCATGTGGCTCAACTCTTCTCATCATGCCTAATATTTCATGTCGAGGGTCAACACATCCCTTCAAATGTTTCACGTGTGTCATATGCAATTACCCAAGCACCCCAATAAATGGATGTGCATAGATTGATGACTTGAGTGGAAACACAGTCAGTGCATAGAATGAAAGTGAGGGAGGACAGATCATGAGAGCTGCTTTGATATTCCAATGGATTTGGTGTTATGACAATAGGTATCATGTCTTCACTTTGCTCCTACTCCTCTTTAATGTCCTTATCATACCTGTTTGGCACCTTTGTCTTTTTCCTTCTGAACAAAACACACTATTGCTCTGACCATCATCCCAGGTGAGTGCTGAAGGCCAAGTTAGACATTCTGACATTTACTTGTATTATCATATGGTGTGGAATATAAATTCCAAACTGCAATTGTTATTGAGTTAATGGTGATAAGCAGTCCCTTTAAACTGGAACACCTTGGCCATGAATTTACACTGATTCAATTTTGTATAAATTGTATAATTTTTTTTTTAAAAAGGTAGTGGACACAGCCCAGTACAACACAGGCAGAACTCTCCACCACTGAGAAAATCTACATGGAACGCTGGCTTCAGAGAGCAGTGGCATTCATCAAGGGCCCACACCATGCAACACACGCTCTGTTCTCACTGTTGCCATCAAGAAAGAGGTATAGATGCCACAAGGCTTGTACCACCAGGTTCAGGAACAGCTGCTACCCCTCCACCATCAGACTCCTCAACGACAAACTCAATCAGAGACTTATTTAAGGATTTTTACTTTGCAGATTATTTATTACTGAATATTTTTTCTCCGAATTGCAGTTTATTTACATTCATCTCTTTTGTATAGGTATATTTTCTTGAGAACAGGTTTTGCATTACTGATAAGTAGAAATTCTGCCTGACCCACAGGAAAAAGAATCTCAGGGTTGTATGTGATGTCATTTATGTACTCTTAACAATAAATCTGAACTTTGAACAAATCCTATTAGTAAGATGTGGGCATACCTGTGAGTAACTGATGCCAGCGCATTTTTTTTCTGGGTCCTGTCTTACTGTATTAAAATTAGAACTTAATTTCCAGTCCATTTTTATCATTTTCTTCATAACTACATTGATAGTTACAGAATAATGGTCACTCTCTTCGCAAACATTACTCACCAAAGTATTCCTTTGCCAAAATCTCACCGCTTGCTCTGCCATATTCTTAAAGGTTAGGTACAGTACTGACCCTTTTTGTGGGTAAGAACATTAACATATTAACTCAAAAAGCTTTCCTGAGTGCACCTTAAAAATTCCACCCACTCTAGGTTTTTCACAAACTAAGTCAATCCAGTTAATAACCATATAACCATTTACAGAGCAGAAACAGGCCATGTTGGCCTTTCGAGTCCGCACCGGTTCACTGATTTTGTGCGCCCTCTTCAGGCATTGGTCCCGGTAGATCTTCATTCAATAACGATGGGCGAATTCAATGCAGGTGGAATCAGATAATAGCAAAACTATGAGCAAACAGATTGGCTGTCTGTGTATCAAAAATAGTAAAATGTTGAAGACATTCTGCTTGTGATTGTATTTACAAGATGAAAATCCAGAGAAGCAATAGAATAAGTTAATAATCTAATAACGTGGCATAAGCTACCCTTGCAGGTAACTCATCCTCACCCCCTTCATCCATTTATAGTAAGCTGATGAAAATAGCCTCAGGCCACCTTGGGTGGCACCAAAGAAGGAATGAGATACTGAGAAATTAAATGTGGAGATTGAATATGGAGAACTGCTCTTTAAAATGAGCTGTCAATACAAAATGTCGATGCCTCTATCGTCTACTGCTCATCTCTTGTCCACCTCTTCCTTCAAATAGTCTAAAACTTGAGTTAGGAATTCAGAGTTGTCTGAACCTCACTTGCTTCAGTGAAGAGAGCTTGAATATCTTTAACCTGTTCACAATGGAGGGAGAATTATGATCCATCTCATAAAAGTGCATTTAAGGTGGAAATGAGTAGGGGCAAAAAGATAGGAACCTATCTTCAAAGGTGGCATCTTTCACATTTAGTAGTTTCTCCACTTTATCCAAAGGGAATGCGTCAGTCACAAGAGTGAAAACCTACAATTCTTTCACCCACTGACAACTATGTTACGATGAACCAAAGATGAAATGTTAATCTTGGGGTACTTAGCCAAATTTTCTTAAAGTCTCAGTAATAATACATTTGGACTAAGTTACTGTGGCTTCATACTAGGATTTGGTTATTGTAATATTTTTGTACTGCCAAAAGCTAGAAGTTAATTTAAATTATTTGGGTATTTAACTTACTGCCCTGCTGAATAAAGTAAATGTATTATTTACTTTGCAATTATATGCATGGATATAAAAGTTAACAACTCATTTGTTTGGTAATTAATTGTTCAGATCATAATGGATTGAAATAGTTTTGCGAATGTTAGATTGTGGATGATATATATGTTCTCAAACTTTCTGGTGGCTTTAGCTGCTGAGAAATGTTCTTCTAGTATTTCCAACCTTTTGCTGATGTAAGCATGTTAATATTCCAAGAGTCATAATTAATAAGCATTAAAATATTGAAACTATTGGATTCTCAGAATGCCCAACTGATTTATTTCTGTCATTTAGGGACCAAAACATAATGTCTTTTCACAACTTAATCAATGACATCCTGACCCTATATTCATGTTGACGAAATTACAGATTTATATCAACCTGTAAAGTACTCATTTATAACAATCCATAAAATTTAGTCCTCAATGGATCGACATTTCTTCAGGCATCTGATCAACACCCGATTTGTGAGCAACACCCGTATTTCAAGAATTATTACATAAAAAAATAACAGGGGTGGGCAGAAGCAAGGTAAACTACTCCACAGACTCTACCACAATGATTTTGTGTTTCTTCTTACTAGATTTTGTTCCCATGAATGGAAGTATGAAAAGATAAGGGTCAAAGGAAGTAAAGTCATAAATGTAAATGGTGAAGAGCTTGCAAATTCGCTCACTTCCTTTGATATTACACTCCCCCATAATTCTGGACCTTCTGTTTCTCAAAACCATACTGTCTGTTTCTCCAAGCCTGCATTGTTTATGCCTTGATGCTAAGGTAAATAATAATTCGTCATTACTGGACTGTCCATCACTTAATACTAAGAGCATCTCAAACAATTGAAGAGCTTCCTTCCCTTGATGCTGGACTGTCTGCTTCATAAAGCTACTCTCTTTTTTCTTGCCTTTTAAAATATTATGACACCTCTGTCTCAGCAGTGAAATATTTAACTATTTTAAACAGGTGCCAGAACAAAATAATTGCAGCTATAAATATTTTAGTACTGCCAGAAATCTCCCCCCTCTTCCAAGAATTCAAGCCATAATATTTACAATTTTTTTCAGACAAATATTTTAAATCTATTAATATTTTTCGCAGCATTCTACGAGAATTCTAATGCAGGACTTACAGAAACTGCCGACAGTTATATCCATAGGAACAGTAACAGCAATCTCCTTTCATACAGCACATCCACTACAAGCTAACCACACAAGGAACTTCACAGAATAGTTATTGATCAAAGTTCGACACCAAGCCAAATGTAAAAAGCCTGCATAAACAGGTAAACCTTAAGGAGCATCTAGGAGGAGAAATAAAAACAGGTGAAGACATTTCGGGAGAGAATTCTAAAGACTGAGGCTTAGCAGAGGGAGGCAATGGTGAAGCAGTTAAACTCAGAATTGAAACTCAAAATTGGAGGAGCACAGACATATCACACGTTTATAAGAAAAGACTGATATGAAAATAGGACGATACTACTTTAGACTCCAAATGACCTATTGGATGATTGTTGACAGGCACACCATTCAGTGAAAGAAAGGCTTACATTAACATTGCACTTTCACAACCAAAGAACATTACCATTAGCAAAATACTTTTAAATCATAGTGCCCTTGTTTGCTGCTAATTGATCTTCCTTTTCATTGTAATTTTATATTCTTAAATTGTGCTCTATGCAAGGGTGTGTGTAATGTAGAGATAATTTGCTGGTCTGTTCGCAGAAAAACCTTCTCACTGTACATGATATTTTGTGACTCAAACTTAAGAGTAGACATTTATGATGCAGGAAACATGAACAGTCAATTTATTCTTTACAGAATCTCATGAACAAGAACACAAGCAGTTGTTGCTTTCAGGTCAAAGGACTCCCAGAGGCTGCAGGTTGCTGGTAGCTTGTGGTAGAAGGACTCACACCAGGTTGCAGGCTGCAGAAAACGAGCTCATGGGAACCAGGTATCAGAACCAGGATACAAGAGGGTGCTGAAGACAAGAAGGGTTCCCAAAGGGCTTCAAGCACTGAATTTTCCTGATCGCATCAAAGGTTTAGATCTAGAGCTCAGGCTGCCAATGGTTTGAACTGTGCAGCTGCGGAGGCTGCGCGAGGGCCAGGGGAGAATCCACAGACACTCAGCGTCTCCGAAGGGACTCTTTTACTTCTCTTTCTCCTATTGTTAGGGGCGCTGGGCAACGCTCATGGTGACTCTGTTTGCCTTAAGGCAGACAAATGTTGAATTCTTTGTTGTACATAACATTTTAATGTTATTATTATGTTTTTATGAGATAATTATGCTAGTGGCCTGGGGAAGGTGCTGTTGGGATTTCTAATAAACTGATCCAGTGTTTAAAATAACCCCAACTAGTTATCTAGTGTCCCTAAAGAATCCTTCTGCACCTTGATCTCTTCAGGATTCCAGTTCCACATTAATATGACTACTACTCAAAGCAAGACAAGCATCTCTGCACCAACTCCTCAGGAAGCACAAGATCACTTTCCCCTGATGACTTGCAACAAAAGCACTTGTGTGAAGCTTAGCTGCATTAAACAATGCTCAACCATCAAAAGGATTTGCATGGGAATGTTATTTTATAACAATGAAATCAACAGGACAAAGCACAACCAGTTTGACATCAATAATTGACTATTCAACTGTGTTGATGGTAGCAACCATCAAGTTGACTACAAGCTCAGTGAAACAGAATTATACAGCTGAAAGGATTAAGTGCGCACTGAGTGCAATGCCCATCAATACTTCATATTCATTTAAGTAATACATGTGATGTACTGCAGGTCGCTGTTTAAATCTTAAATACTAAAGCTGCCTTTGGATTTGATGGCAAAATATGATATCTGTGGCATTTAGTATGTCATGGAATATACATGAAGTAGAAAAATATTTTATACACTAGATCAATCAAGAGCCAACTGTGATGTTAAACTGGCTGTCAGCTTCAAAGGATTTGCTGGAATATCTAAACAGTGGCAGGTTGATAAATTATTTTTCCAGAGTACCCAGGCCTTTGGACAAGAGCCTGAAGCACAATAGTCTTCACATTCTTCAGTGATTCAACCACACTTTGAATATTTTCTGTGTTTCAATGGTTGTACTCTCCATACTGAATTAGATGTTCAGTTAAGTTTAGAGCTTAAGTTCAATCCAGAGAGTAAAGCACACAACTCAGCTGATCTTCTGTTCTTCTACAGATGTATAGCTGCACAACAAGAGAGACTATTTCTTAAACTAAGCTGCATTTTGTTCTTTCAGGGCGCTTAACTCTCATGCACATACCAACCAAACTCCAATATGCGCCAATCGAAGACTCATGCATGTGCACAGAAAGTGAGATGGTCGTGCCCAGCCTATGAACCCCGGGACACCAACTAACAAAGTAAATACTTTTGGCTCTTACATGCCCTATTATGGCTTGTGCTATACAACATTTGATTAAAAAGTTTGCTTTAAGACTTCAGTAGTTCACACATGCAGGCAAAATTGCATCTTACGTCCATTTCAAGATATGACCGATCCTTCGGTCCCAATTAATGTCGTAAGTTGGGGAATGCACACAGATAAATTGAGGTCCACTTTTTCCACACTATAACTGTGGCAATATTTCACCATGAAAGGAGCCTCAGTGACCATAATTTCTTGAGGCCCAGAAGGAGCAGGAGTACTTTGCAATGTCCCACAATTATAAACTGGGCTACTGCTATTGAGGGCACCCCTGTCACTTTTCAATCAAGGTAACTATTCTCTGAATCAAGCATTTTCCTGCAACATCCTACTGTACTGAGAGAAGCACAGATGCGCGGCTAATGGCACTGCTGCTTCACTGCACCAGACACACGGTTTCAATCCTGACCTCAAGAGGTCTCTATGTGGAGTTTGAACATTTTCCCTGTGAATACAGAGGTTTCTTCCAAGCCTCCCTGTTTCCTCTCACATCCCTAAGATATGGTAGGTTAATTGGGCACTGAAAATTTGGCTCCCAGTGGGTAGGTGAATAATAGAATCTGGGGAAATAATAAAATGTAGGGGAAATTAGATAAATGTAGGTTAGTGTAAATGAATAGTTGATGCTTGTATCTCTTTATGAATTTTAATGTTGCCTTTTGACTTTGTGTAAAGTTTCCTAGACTTCAGACAGCCTGGATTATCACCAGCTGGATATTTAGTTGTGGCATAGTTTTCACCTTCCTCCACATCTGGATATCTCTGGTGAAGAAATTATAAAGCATAATATTGCCAATTTACCTAATCTATCTCAGGAACCACGGTCAGAGCTCCACTTCCAGCAGCTACCACTAAGATTGGCATAATTAAACTCAAAACAGGATTAATGGTCCCTGTTTTGAAAACAAAATTCCTGTATTTAGCCTTGTGATCCACATGGAGCAAGGGTGCTTAAGCAACATTCTTCCCACTGTCTGACAAATTCTAACATATTCTGACTTTAACTGTTCTTTGGCTTGGCTTCGCAGACGAAGATTTATGGAGGGGTATGTCCACGTCTGCTGCAGACTCATTGGTGACTGACAAGTCCGGTGCGGGATAGGCAGGCAAGGTTGCAGCGGTTGCAAGGGAAAATTGGTGGGTTGGGTGTTGGGTTTTTTCTCCTTTGTCTTTTGTCAGTGAGGTGGGCTCTGTGTTCTTCTTCAAAGGAGGTTGCTGCCCGCCGAACTGTGAGGTGCCAAGATGCACGGTTGGAGGCGATATCAGCCCACTGGTGGTGGTCAATGTGGCAGGCACCAAGAGCTTTCTTTAGGCAGTCCTTGTACCTCTTCCTTAGTGCACCTCTGTCTTGGTGGCCAGTGAAGAGCTCGCCATAGAACACAATCTTGGGAAGGTGATGGTCCTCCATTCTGGAGACGTGATCCACCCAGCGCAGTTGGGTCTTCAGCAGCACGGATTCGATGCTTGCGGACTCTGCCAGCTCGAGTACTTCGATGTTGGTGATGAAGTCATTCCAATGAATGTTGAGGATAGAGCGGAGACAGCGCTGATGGAAGCGTTCTAGGAGCCGTAGTTGATGCCGGTAGAGGACCCATGATTCGGAGCCGAACAGGAGCGTGGGTATGACAACAGCTCTGTACATGCTGATCTTTGTGTGTTTCTTCAGGTGGTTGTTTTTCCAGACTCTTTTGTGTAGTCTTCCAAAGGCGCTATTTGCCTTGGCGAGTTTGTTGTCTATCTCTTTGTCGATCCTTGCATCAGATGAAATGGTGCAGCCGAACTAGGTAAACTGGTTGACCGTTTTGAGTTCAGTGTGCCCATGGAGATGTGGGGGGGGCTGGTGGTCATGGTGGGGAGCTGGCTGATGGAGGACCTCAGTTTTTTTCAGGCTGACTTCCAGACCAATCATTTTGGCAGTTTCCGCAAAACAGGACGTCAAGCGCTGAAGAGCTGGCTCTGAATGGGCAACTAAAGCGGCGTCGTCTGCAAAGAGTAGTTCACGGACAAGTTCTCTTGTGTCTTGGTGTGAGCTTGCAGGCGCCTCAGATTGAAGAGACTGCCATCCGTGCGGTACCGGATGTAAACACCGTCTTCATTGTTCAGGTCTGTAGATTACATGTAATTACTGCTTTATTAAGAAAAATGCTTTAGCTCTATGTCAACAAAAGAAGTCCAAGCAATAAACTGGATATAATCTGCTTTGATAAAGTGTTGAAGGTTGTCGCAGCCAATGACAAATTTTATTCCAACACTTATGAGCAAGTGTAAATCATGGACCAACTATCAATCATGTTTGAAGTGAGTTAAAATGTATTCAAGGTTAGCAATATTACTGGTAATAAAAAGGGTGACGTTGGTAGACATATTAATCTTGTGTTATCAACTTAATATGATTAGAAATTTTGGGCAAGCATTTATTCCTTTGGCAGTCTATATGGGTACATGTCAGATTTGTGTTAAGTTGATGAAGGCAATGTCCACTTTTTGTCTGCAACTTGATAATAAATGTGTCTGACTTTTCACTAGAATAATAGTTAGTGGGTTAGTGTTTGATGCTTAATGTACTGAGCACAAAGGAGGCATTGGGCCAGTCAGGTTCAAGGTTCACTATGTGGCACCTTGGCTCAACCTCCACTTCTAAGAACAGAACGTTTGGTTAGAATATATCATAAGTATATCTATAACCATGATAATCACAAAATGGAAGGAACATTTTCCTTTCCATAATTTGGCCTTGGTGGCTGTTGGAATCACAGAACCAGTGAACAGGTAAGGCATTTGTTAAAATAATTCCAATGTTTATATATGAAAATAAACTTTCATGACTTGTTAAAATTCTGCAGTTTTATGAATTTGTGGGGCAGAAATGATCATCCAAGCAAATTCCAAAATCGTTGACTATCGCCCTTCAACTAATTACATTTGAGAATCAATGAAATTCTCACCTTTCACCAGTTCATTTCTTGTGGCATTGCTCCTGGACCCAAATCGCTAACAGTATATTTCAGAGATGTACCATTCAAAATAAAGAGTAACAAGGGGTTAGGCCCACTAGCAACATCCAGATGTTATTTGTCAATTGAGATCCTACTTGAAGGATAAATTAGGAAGCAGTTTGAGTTTGCCAGAGGGAAATAACCTTGAATATGTGATTACAGATACAATGTTAATCAAAAGATTTATAACAAATATGTATATTAAACTGCAAGAAAAGGAGAATGAGGAAACAAATGGTAAAACTAAACAAAAATGGGAACAAGATTCAAATATAAAGATAAAAAAGGAAACATGGGAGAAGTTATGCTCCGGAACGATGTGAAATACAATAAATACGAGGTTACGTATGATACAATATAACTGGATACACAGGCTATACATTACACCTCAAAAGTTAAATAAATGGGACCCAACAGTATCTGATAGATGTTTTCGACGTAAAAAAGAAATGGGAACAACAATTCATGCAATCTGGACATGTGAGAAAGTAAAAAAATTTTGGGAAGATCTAAATCAGATATTAAATAAAATAACAGAAAACAATATACCAAAGAATCCAGAGATCTTCCTCCTAAGTAACGTAAAAAATAAAGAATTTGGAATTGATTTGGAGGATGCACAAAAAAGATTTGTTAAGATAGCCCTAGCCATAGCAAAAAAATGTATTATGTCAACCTGGAAATTGGAAGATAATTTGAAAATACAACAATGGTATATAGAAATGAATAAATGTATTCCATTAGAAAAAATAACATATAGTTTAAGAAATAATATTGAAATATTCGAACAAATATGGGAGCCTTACATTAAATACAATAGCGAAAACCTACCGGGGACAATCATTACCTAAGTTAACGGAAGGAAAAGGAAATGAAAAGAATGGACTCAGTAGAATTTCTGGTGTATTTTTATTGAATGACAACATTGTCTGACTGGTTTAATGTATCCTAGATTGTATACTTTAAATGGATGGGAGGGGGGAGGTAGGGAGGGTGGGATGGGAGGAGGGAGGGGGGGGGAGAAAATGGCACTGTATATGTGTGAAAAGGAAAAAGTGTGTACCATGGTTAATGTGATTTATGGTGTGAAAAATAAAAAAAATTTAAAAAAAAGAAAAGAAAATGCACTATAATAATAAGGCACACTCCACTGAGAACATCTGAAACAAGAGGTGAAGCCTAATAGAAACCTGGAAGGAGCAGCAGTACAACTTTTCAATTCACAAGAATTGTTTCAATAAACTAAATGTTATTGTTCGATATAAATACAATTGCATCACCAAAGGAATAAGGGCTAAACTTAGTCTTTGAATCAGGCTCCTCTAATTCAGAGATCACAGATTATGACAGTTCCTTTCCAGCAAACAAAGCCACTCCCTGGCAATATTTGTAACTGTAAGGCTCATCCCATCCATCCAACTCCCTCTCAACTTCCAGAACATGATAACTACAATCACTCATCCAAAATGAGTCCAAATAACTCCCGCTGGAACTCATAAAACCTCAGATTTGTTTTCTTCATTAAGTAAAGTGTGTAAATGAAGGATTACTTTAGTTCATTTGCTTCAAGGCCAGAGTCATAGACAGAGGTCCATGCCAAACATCATTTGTGACCGACCATAGACGAGTTAGTTACACAGGAATCAGGAATGGGCCCCTCCCTGCCATCACCCCAGCCATACACAAATCATGGCCTCTGAATTGGCTTTGTTTAGTGTCTTAGATTGATATAATTCATAATTATACTTATGTTTATTTTCTGTTAATCATTTTGGCATAATCAACAATATCTATCATTTTCTAAAAAGATTCCTCCCAGTTTTCTGCTGAAATTGATCCCATTGCAGATAAACAGCAGAGTCTGTGTGAAATCTCTTAAAATGAAACCATTTCAGGGTCTCTCATTTTACTGAGATTACTTCAAATGAATCACTCTTCAGTGGCTTTAGTTATTTCTCGAGTGATGCTAGAATTTCTGTAATTACTTTTATAACAGATAGGTCTATGCATATGAAAACATCTCACTGGATAAACGAGTTCAGATCTTCAGAAGTTTAATTCAAATATTTGACGTAGGAGTATTAAATACATCAGAGTTCTCCAATTAAACAAATATTTGTGTTAATAAGTCATTTAGTCCAGTGATTTAGAACATAAAATGAACACGTTATATCTGTTGTGCATATCAAGAATATAAAGTCCTTCATGCACATTGAGTCCAGCCTGAAATGAATTAGTACTTCTTAGATTCATTTCATCAAAAATCTTGCCAAACCTCCACAGATATAATGGAAAGTGTGCTGACCAGCTGCATCATTAGAGTTAGGGTACCAATACATCTGAGCAGAAAATCCTGCAAAAGGTAGTGGACACAGCGCAGTACATCATAGGCAAAACTCTCCCAACCATCGAGAATATATACATGGAATGTTGCTATTAAAGAACAGCAGCAATTACCCACATCACCCAGGGCACGCTCTCTTTTCGCTGCTGCCATCAGGAGAAGGGACATGTGCTACAGGACCCGTACCACCAGGTTCAGGAATAGTTGCTACCCCTCAACCAACAAACAGCTAAACAAGACACTCATTCAGAGACTCTTAAAAATTTGTATTTTGCCCATTATTTATTACTGTATATTTATACATCTGCCTTTTCACAGTTTGTTTACAGTTCTTTCTTTCTTTGAGGACAGTTTACAGTTAGCAGAAATAGAAATTATGCCTGGCCCACAGAAAAAGAATCTCAGGGTTGTATGTGATGTCATGTATGTATTCTGACAATAAAACTTTGAAGACTGATAATCAATGACATTTTTAAAAATAATTAAAATTGATGTTAATGGATTTGAATACCACTAAAAAAATTAAAATCATAAAAGTCAATTAAAATGCACTAAAGAATAAAAATACTAATGAAAAATCATTAAACATGCTTTAAACATAACATCATTCCATTGGACAGTCTAAGAATTCCCATCAAAATCAATATGCTAGGGAATCCCAGAAAGATAAGGCTCCATCACCAGACTCCTGGAGACCCAGTGATGAAGAGTAGTGATAAATATGGTGGCATCCATCACTCAATAATTTGTGGACATTCAGCAGGCCTGTTGAACTCCAAGACTTACTTTTGTCCAAATGAATAAATGCCAACAGTTCCTTTCAGAACTAACACCTAAATTCTAATGTTCCCCCTTGAAATTACTCCACATAAATAGGAATAGTGATGTGGCAGAAAAAAGATGAAACCATTGTCAACTCTACCTTTCATTTCGCATCCCACAATCTTTTCAAGCTGCCAATAGTATAATTATACACCTATTTCTTTCTTTCTTCACCTCACCTAATGTTGTCCTGGAGATTTTTACATTTCAGATAGTGTTAGGTCTGCTTTGTTCATGAATGAGTGAGACAAACACCAGACTGAGTCGAAATCAGGGTTCTTTGTTCTTTATTACCGGATTGTAACACTTGCAACTAACAATGTTAGTTGGAGAATGCATTCTGCCGTTATCAGCAAAATGGTGATTTTTTTATACCCTTGGATACGTGCTTAGAACATCATCATATCATTACTTGTCCAATGACTAAAACTGTTGCTATCCTTTCCCTGCTAGCTTCCTGCCTCTCAATCCATCAATGTCTCTCTTATCTTGTAAGTACAAGGATGCATTCACATCTTGTTACAGCCCTGCACAGGGTAACTCCTTACACATTCCCATCTCATGATGTTTTACCTTACAATAGCCACAGACCCTTAGCTGGAGCTGCAGCAAGTAGCAATTCCAAAACAAAATACGTGACAAGCATTCACCTCAGACAATGCAATTCATTTGAGTTGTTATCTGAGACATGGGAATGAGTTCTTTGCAATCAGCAAAGATTGAGTGCAGGTCAAGTACCAGCTCACCAAATGGAGAGGTTGTGCACATTCAGCTGAATCCTTTCATTGTGCTTGCAGACTCACTAACTCTGCCTATTGGAGTTATTACTGCTCTGCTTAATTCTTTTTAACCATTTGGGCATACGCCAGCGCTCTGATCAAATAGAATCCTGCTCACACTATAAATGTGTGAGGGTACATCCGATGCAAAATTGGAACCATTTCATCCATCTCCAGCACCACAAGTCCATGCTAGAAGCCTGACAAGCAGGGCGCAGTGCTGCCAGAGCTCACCAGAGTGCTGCTCCAGCACCTTAGGGGCAGCTCCGTCCGACACCTCATGGGGCCACGCGGGGACCTCTGGCACCACCTTGTCACCGTTCTTGCTGAGCTCCAGCATCTAAAAAATTAGCACTCACCCCTGCTGACGATTAGAAGCATAGGTAACATCAAACCAGGTTATTGAATTTGTGCAAGATATTGGTGGCCTGGCCACTCTCAAGATATGACATGAAGGTGGAGTAAAGATTTACTGAAGTCTAATACAAAATTACAAGTATAGGTTTCAGAAAGAATTTAAAAAATGATGGATTTGGTGTCTGCACAAAGACACATCCAACACTTCAGAAAATATTTTTTGACTGTGGTGGTGAAAAATAATCATATTTCTTATTGCAAAATTTCTCATATACATGTTTATCAGCTATTTTACTGTGACATAATTTTCCATTATAAATTCTAATAACATTGGTCCCTGAAGTTAGTGTTTCTGCTCAGTCCAGTGAGCGGTACAGTTTTCTTTGTTAGGATACCCGTCTTCTTCACTCCTTACAGAATTCCGATGACAGTTCTAACATCCATTCCATGTTGTTTCTGTGTTTGATATTTTACAACCTGCAATCATGTAGATTTCCACTTGACAAGTAAAGTGCTTTTATGAAGGAGAAAGGAACAGAATTCCCCAACCCTGGATTCTGTTAGTACAGGAGATGGAAGCAACCATGAAGGGTATCAAAGAACTCAAGTAAGGTGTTCATTTGCAGAAAGCAAGTCAAAGACTTAGCTCAGTATTTCCTTTTCATTTCTTAAAAAAATGTGTTGTGAACTGCACAATGTTTTATTTTGATCAATCTCTTCTTGCTGGATGAAACATTAGAGTACTTCCAACTCCATAATGACCACAATCTCAGTATCAAGCATTAAAACACATGCCAGGTAAATGTGAACAATTTTCTCATACTTAGGAACATTCAGTTAAAACTACATGATCCAACATTCAGCCATATCTTGATTGATCTGCACCTCAACTTAATTTATTCATTTTTGAATTTGATCCCTTGTTATCTTTACCAAGTGGACTCTAGTCAATCTCAGTAATGAAAATAAATGAATTCTGACATCTTCAACAACTCATTTTGTGAAAAACTCCTTCATAATTCCACATAATTTCCTGCATTTTATTTTATGCATTTATGATGAAAGTGTGAAGGGGTGTTCCCCACTTGCCTGGAGGAGTGCAGCTCCAACATGGCTCAAGAAGCTGAATTCTTTGGCTTGGCTTTACGGACAAAGATTTGACCGTTTTGAGTTCTGTGTGCCCGATGGAGATGTGGGGGGGCTGGTACTCATGGTGGGGAGCTGGCTGATGGAGGACCTCAGTTTTCTTCAGGCTGACTTCCAGGCCAAACATTTTGGCAGTTTCCGCAAAACAGGACGTCATGCGCTGAAGAGCTGGCTCTGAATGGGCAACTAAAGCGGTAGAGTAGTTCACGGACAAGTTGCTCTCGTGTCTTGGTATGAGCTTGCAGGTGCCTCAGATTTAAGAGACTGCTATCCATGCGGTACCGGATGTAAACAGTGTCTTCATTGTGGAGGTCTTTCATGGCTTGTTTCAGCATCATGCTGAAGAAGATAGCTGAATACTGCCAAGTTAAACCTGCCTGCTTGATTGGCACCCAAACCACCAACCTAAATATTCACTCACACCACCATCACAGAGGTTGTCATCTGTGTCATCCAGATCTGTGACTTCTGCCATCAGAAAGCATTAATGCAGTATACATGTGGAAACACAACATCATGCAAGTTTCAATTCAACTTCCATATCATCCAGACTTACAGATTATAGCAGCTTTGCCACACAAATGGTGAGTGAATAGACCAGACCAGTATTGATCGCAATTTCTAAGAATAATAGATGATCTCATTAAAACATGGGTGGGTAAATGATGTATGCTTCCTCTGGCTGAGAACTTTAGATCCAGGGTTACAGTATCGGAATGAAGCATCAGTAGGTTAGGACTGAAATAAGTTTCCTCACTCAGAGAATCTTTGGAATTTTCTCCCCAAGAGGTCCATGAGACCAAGTCACTGAACTCATTCAAAAAAGATCAATAAATATTTAAATGTTAGGGAAATTACTGAAATTTTGGGAACGACAGAAAAAACAGAGCTAAGATAGGAGATCAGTCAAGAATTTGATGAACTGCAGAGCAAATCAAGCCAGAGAGCCTACCCCTTTTTTAATGTTAAAACAGCCCATCACACCTTCTCAAGAGTATAGCTGGCAAGCCTCACATTCAACAGACCATTCTTTTGTGAATGCTTAAAGTAATTTTCCAAGTCTGTGTCTTAATTTTTACAGTTTCAGAATCCAGGCATCATTGCCAAAACTGACTTTCATCCTTTGTTTTCTTGAAGGAGTGAAGCAGCACCCACAAGTCTTTAGAACTTTGACCCACCAAAGATAAAGAGTGAAAGGTGTGAACAAATTTAATTTCTTTTTATTGAGCAGAAATTCTGAAATAAATGAAGTGTCTGTGAGGATCAAATGGCTAGAATAACCATTATTAATTAGCTTGGGGTTTAATTGTATACAGCACTAGTGAGCCTTGTTTCTTAGGGGTGAATGCATTAGGAGATCCTTGAAAGATTTTCAGTCTGAACCAAGACTGAAATCAAGACATGGAGGCAACCACAAGATGGGTCTGGTTTATAGCAATGGTGAATTTCTTCTCTGCAACGTATTAAGACAAAGGAGCTTTAAAATGAATTGACAAGGTGCCAACATTTATTATCCATCCCCATTTTTCTCTAAACTAAGGAGAAAGTTAAGAGTCAACCACTTGGTGAGTTTGGAGTCACAGGTAGTCTGGGTAAAGATGAACACTAACAAACTTGGTGCATTTCATAAGAATCCTGTAGTTTCATGGTTAAATACACGAAGAATTTTTTTTAAACAAACACATTTGTTTGGGCTAATGTGGGTTTAATTTTCACAGTTAAGATATGTAATAGCGAAAACCTACTGGGGACAAGCATTACCTAAGTTGATGGAAGGAGAAGGAAAGAAAAGAATGGACTCAGTAGAATTTCTGGTGTAATTTTGTTGAATGACAACATTGTCTGACGGGTTTAATGCAACCTAGATTGTATACCTAAAATGGATGAGAGGGGGGAGGGTGGGGGGGGGGTGGCTTGGGAGGAGGGAGGGGGGGGAGAAAAAGTCACTGTATATGTGTGAAAAAGAAAAAGTGTATATCATGGCTAATGTGATTTATGGTGTGAAAAATAAAAAATTTAAAAAAAAAAAAAAAAAAAGAAAGACAGGTACATGGCTGGGAGGGGTATGGAGGGTTAGGGGTGCAGGTTAGTTGGACACAGACTAGAAGTGCCGAAGGGGCTGTTTTATCTGTTGTAATGTTCTGTGGTTCTATGGTTCTATTGAATTACTTGAATTTAAATTTCCCACCTGCTGTGATCTTCCATATCTGGACCCATGCTGAGAACTTTAGCTGCTAATCCAACAATTTAACAATTAAACTACCCTGATGGTCTTGAGGCTGGGTTCAAGAGGCATTATTCCATTGTAAGTCCAAAAATAAGTACTTCAACTATCTGATTTGTTTTCCATGAACACAATGATGGATAGAAGTTGAAAAAGATTCAAATGTTCACCTGTAAAACTCTGCAACACATAAAATTGAGTAAGTTTTTGAACAGTGAATACTTTTCATCAGTGAACCAGTTGAAAAGGGTTGCATGCTGAAGGTTCTCTGATATATTGAAGGTTCAGGCTCTCCATCTGCCAAGATGCTATCTTACACTGCATTGCTCCCCTGATTCTCCTTGGCTTTGCTGTTGTTGGTCTGGATGCCAGGATTCATTCCCAGTTGTTCTTCTGCCCTCTCCATCTGATTACTCATTAGTGAAAACATATGTACATTGTGTTGTGTTTACTTTCTGGCTTAAGATGCCTGGCCCAGCAACCAAATTGATCTTGAAAGTCATCACCACAGGCAAAACTGAGAGGTTTGGAGAGAATTAATCCACATTGAAACTCATCATCAGAGAACATATCTAAAATATTGTGTGCATGGTCAGAGTATGGGAATTTCAGACAATTATTGCCTACTTTTGCTTGCCCTTTTTGGTACCAAAAGCCAGCTGTATTAGAGTTTGGTGGGTGGCATATATCAGCCAAAAAAAATCATTGCATGGTAGAGTCATCATGAAAGGTGGCTGTTTAACTCATCGAAATCATGTTGGATCTATGGAAGAGAAAACATCAACCTCTCTTCTGCTATCTCACCATATCCATGCATTTGTTTCCTTTCAAGTGTGACAGGGTATTTAGAGAATGACTTCATCACCAACATCGAAGTACTCGAGCTGGCAGAATCTGCAGGCATCGAATCCACACTGCTGAAGACCCAACTGCGCTGGGTGGGTCACATCTCCAGAATGGAGGACCATCACCTTCCCAAGATCGTGTTATATGGCGAGTTCTCCACTGGCCACCGAGACAGAGGTGCACCAAAGAAGAGGTACAAGGACTGACTAAAGAAAGCTCTTGGTGCCTGCCACATTGACCACCACCAGTGGGCTGATATCGCCTCCAACCATGCATCTTGGTGCCTCACAGTTCGGCGGGCAGCAACCTCCTTTGAAGAAGACCGCAGAGCCCACCTCACTGACAAAAGACAAAGGAGGAAAAACCCAACACCCAACCCACCAATTTTCCCTTGCAACCACTGCAACCGTGCCTGCCTATCCCACATCGGACTTGTCAGTCACCAACGAGCCTGCAGCAGACGTGGACATACCCCTCCATAAATCTTCGTCCGTGAAGCCAAGCCAAAGAAAAGGAAAAAAAGAGCAGCTTGCACACACATATTTTAAAACACAGAATATTTGCAGGACTTTTGCAGAATGCTTTTTGCAGGAAGCAACCAAGTATCGACAGCAGCTTGCCTGGGAGATCATGTGATCTTTGCCGGCAGAGTAGAACTGTTTTGCTCTCAGAGAGGGAGGGTGTGAAACAGAGAGAGAGGAGACAGAAATCAGTTCAAGATGGACAAGCTAGCAAACTTTAGAAGGCTGCCTGGTCGAAAGAGAAGACTGGCAGTGTGAAAGGTGACCTGAAAGGAAGAGGATCATCTGGAGAACCCTGAAGGGGGCAAGTTTCGTCAGCAAGACCAATTGAGAAGAAATCAGTTGCGGATGTCCTGAAAAAGAAATCTCTCTCTGAAAACCAGCAAGCACCCTCCTGAGTGGTAACCATTTGCCTGTTAAGCACCAAAGACTGGTGAACTTTGTTAATGCTAACTTCTGTGTACAGTACAGGAATTGCCTGCAACCAGTTAGATTGGACTGTGATTCATAGAACTTATCTAATCTTAAATATACATTACACACACTTGCGCTTAGTGTTAGAGGGGGGATTAAGTGGTTAGGTAGGTTAAGTAATAAGTTAAAGTTCAATTCTGTTTTCTTGTTCAATTATAATTAAAAACGACTTTTGTTTAAGAAACCCTGGGTTGTGGTACATATCTATTACTGCTGGTTTTTGGGGTCCTCTGGACTCTGTGACACAAGCAATCACCATTTTCAAGCACTGCAATTCAATCTGCCTCCTCTGTCTGCCTGCCACGTCTATGTATTCCAAAGCCTGCATAAACAGATCTTTCTTAGTGTCATTTTTGCTTCTTCTAACAACTACCTCAGTTTGCCAATATGAACAGTTTATTTTGTTACTCAAATACCTTTTCAGATCTCCTGACCACCTCCTCTACTCGGGGGGGGGGGGGGGTTAACAATCCCAGCTTCTCCAATCCAACATCTCTCATCCTTGGGATCGTTCTGATAAATCCATTCTGCACTCTCCCTAGCATTTCACCTATTTTTTGAAGTTTGGTGCCCAGAATTATGAACAACTTGTTTGATTACTCCACAGTATTTATGATGATCTGGAACTTCAGCTGCTAATCCAGTAATTTAACTACTACCTATGGTGATGGTCTCGACATGAAGTTCAAAGGATTCAATCAAAATCTACTGCGTCCTAATTAAAGATTTTCAGAATAACTCTGATTTTATATTCCTTGCTTTTACTTGTGTTGATAATTCACTGACAGTCATGACATGCTTCATGGTTCATTAGTGCTGTCAAGGTCCTAACCCTCAAGAACACATTCATGAAGAACCAAGAAGGGAGGCGAACTTACCAAACACAAAGAGGCAATTAATGCCAGCTGGAAGGAACATGTTAAAGATTTCTTCTATCATGTGCTCCTCACTCCATTCCACAGTAACCTATTCACCCTAGCTTTGCCACCATTCTAGAGAAACACAACATGCACGGATGCTGGAACCCTGAATGAACAAAGAGGAGCTGGAGAGAAGCTGAAGATAAACACTCCTGCGAGGAAATTCTGACTATTTTCTGCATGGACACTGAGTGACCTGCTGAATCCCTCCAGCTTATTCTTATTCATTTGGCCACCTCATTTGACAGGCAAAATGCCAAATAGGCAAGTATGTCAACTAAAAGATAACAAGGCCTCGGGAGTGGAAGACATCTAGAAATTCTGAAAATCAACTAAGGGAGTTCAGACATAAATCTATAGCATCTGACAAGTGGGAGTCTTTTAAACAACATCTAACAATAGGTGTCTTTTAAAAAAGAGTTAGTACGAGTTCGGGGCCAGTATCTTTCAGTAAGGATGAAAGGCAAAGATAAGGGAGTCTTGGATGACATACAACACTGAAGATTTGGTCAAGAAAAATATAGGAAACTTGCCAGATATCAGCAACTGGGTCTCCACAAAACAATAGACTGTGCAAGAGAGAACTTATGAAAGAAATTAGGAAAGCAAAGAAGAGCTAAAAATATCTTTGGCATGTAAGATTAAGGAGAATCACAAGAGATTCTAAAAAATTTTCAGAAGCAAGAAACTAGCCAGGGAATATGGGCATGATCCTAAATAATTATTTTTCACCTGTATTTAGCAAGGATAAAGGCATGGGAGACAGTGAGTTCTGGGGCTGTAGGTTGACAGACTGGAGGATGATAGTTTTAAGGAGGGGAATTGTTAAATGTCATTGTATGCGTAAGGGTTGATAAATCTCCAGGGGCAGGTGAGGTTCAAAGAATTTTATGCAAAACAAGGGTGGAAATAGCAGAATTTTTGTATCCATATTAACCATCGGTGAGGTGACAGACTACTGAGAGATAGCCCATGTTCTTCCTTTATTTAAGAAGGGCAACCAGGTGAGCTTCATATCAATGGTAGGAAAAATATTGGGAGAAAATTCTCCAATTGGAGAAAATAAAGAATGAAGGTGCATCCATGCTGTTCGACTGTCCCGAACTGATGAGAGGACTGAGGAACAGTCGCCTTTATTCAGGAGTCTGTGGGAGAAGCCACAGGTACAATCGGCCACCTGCCAAAGAGGTGCTCCCAAAATTGCAGTTTGGATTCTGTCCTTCGAGAAGCACCGTGGGCATGAGCTTTACTGTGTCAAATCCAATAGAGATGCAAGGAGTATCAACCACTATCTTTTCCAATCTCACAGAAGCTATTTAATTCAATGGTTTTAATAAACACAATGGTATTTTATGACTCAAAGGTTTATTTAAACTGCAATTTTTACAGCACAAGTCAATTTATTTTTTTTTACCTGCACTATCAACTTGTACAGCCATTTCAAAGAAGTTAATTATGCACGAATCACCCCCATATCCTTTTTTCAATATTCAAATTTGTCTGCTATACACCAAAGTCCAAGTTATATATATATAAAACCAGTCCAAAAAACAACTATTTAAAACCACTTTCTGTTTCCTGTCACAAAGCCAAATTTCATCCCTTGCTGCTGCAGCCCTTTCATTCCATGGTCTCCAATGACAACTCTAATATGCCTTATCTGAGAATCCAGAACATCTTCCTCCTTGATAATGATCAATACCAAGTCCCCAGTTAGTTTCTCAGACATGCCTTCTATCTTCCTGAATGGGTCTTTTTGATCCCTGTTTATTGCTTAGATGACTGTGGAAGATTCTTAAATTATCTTACATGTTTACTATAGTCATACCATTCTCTGTTTTTTTAATTTCCCTTTTTATTTCCCCTCAGATCGTTCTACAATCAGCTTGGTTCTCATTTGACATCTACTAATTTTAACTGCTTCATTGTACTCTTCATATTTTTCATCATCCAACAAACTTTGGCTTTTATTCTTTTACCCTTTTCCACTGTGAGAATGTAACTGGTCTCTCTCTCTCTGAACCACCTCATTCTTGAAGGCTGCTAATGTTCATCTGTTAAATTCCCTGCTTGTCTTTGATTCCAAGTTACTTTGGCCAGATTTGCTTTTGTTTTATTGAAAAGGACCCCTCTCAATTGATTATTTTTAATGGCAGAGAGGTCTATTATCCTTTTCTGTGAGTATTCTAAATATTATGAATCTTGAACAAATAGGTCAGCAACATCTATGGGGAAAAATGATCAACATTCAGATCAGGACCCTTTATTGTCATTTAGGTAAAAATTGGGTGATTACAGGTATTACATGCAGGAAGTAAGAAAAATAACATCACCCCCTTTTACTGAAATGACATTCCATTTTGTTGCCCTCCAATGCTTCCCTTCTTTTTGGCCTGAAATCCAATGGTCAAGGAAGTTCTCCTCAGCATGGTTCAAAAATTCCTTAACCCCTTTCCCTTCTTACTACCATCATATCAATCTATATTAGAATAGAGGACTTCCTCTGTTATCACTACTCTATAAATTTCACTCATCTTTGTAATTTTTCTGCCAGTTTGCTTCTCTGTATTCTTCTCTCCAGTTGGTTTTATAAAATACTTCCCATCGTGAAATGATACCTCCAGCATTTCTTGACCCAAAACCAAACCACATTTTGACAGTGATCATCCAGACATAACCTCTCTTCAATATTTCAGTAGTCTCTATAGCCAATATTGCCATCCTTTCCTTACTCCCCTTCCTTATTTTTAGCAACTAGTCATTCTTCATTTTTATTACCAGGGACACATTCAGTGGCAACATCATAAATTGTTTGACTAATAGTGTCTACAGCTTTCCAGCCTCATTGAATACACTTTGAGCATTTTTGGATGTACACTGAATGCCTATCTAGAATCAGACCAAGAAATAGTACAAGTATTTCTTGCTCCCTTGCTATCTATCTCTCCCAATCCTTTCTGCTACTATTTCCCATTTCCCTGTACTCCATTCTGGTGCTCATCTGCCTACCAAATTACTTTGCACTTCTTGATAAGGAAGATGATTTCTTTGTTAAAACACAATACTGTCAAATTATTAAAATAATAATCGAAGAAAGATTCGTATTAATATAGTTAAGACAATTTACAGATGCTGGTGTCTAGTGCAATACACCAGGTTCAGGAACAGCTGCTCCCCCTCCACCATTAGACTCCTCAACAACAAACTCAATCAGGGACTCATTTAAGGACTCCTACTTCTGCACTTTATTGTTTAATTTTTTTCTCTCCTCTCTGTGTCGCACAGTTGTTTACATTTGTTTACGTGTACATTGTGTACAGCTTTATTTTGCACAACCAATAAGAGATCATTCTTCCTGGCATGCAGGGAAAAGGAATCTCAAGGTTGCATGTCCTATATGTACTCTGACAATAAATCTGAAATCTGAAGCATGCTGGAGAAAGTCAGCAGGTCATACAGCATCCATAGGTAATTAAAAGACCTTTAAATTCCTGTGGATGCCTCCTCTTTTTCTCACCCCTGTTTATTATTTGGGGTGTCTGCCTGATTTTGCACATTCCAATGAAGACCTAAGGCCCAAAATATTGATTGTCTTTTACTTCCTATGGATGCTGCATGACCTGCTGAGTGTCTCCAGTACTTTAAATATTTATATAGCAAATTTTATGATTTCAGGTCACCTTAAAGCAATGGTTCTCAACCTTTTCTTTCCCACCCATAAACCACCTATGGCATAGGTTAGCAAGAGAACACTTAAGGTGGTATGTGAGTGGAGAAAAAAAATGGTTGAGGACCACTGCCTTAAAGCTCTAAAAGTGAAATACCATTACATCCTTTTGGGTTACAGAAATTTGCTTGAGAGAATTCGTCAGGCATTACCAAAAAAATTGAGATATGGAATAAAATTCACTCTCATGGAATTCACATGACAGAAGTAAATAAATCAATACATATATTTTTTTAGTTAAACAGGAAAGTCTGCAGATGTTGTGATTGTAATGCAACATACAAAGTGCCGGAGAAACTCAGCAGGTCACGCAGTGTCCATAGGAAACAGATATATAATCAACGCTTCGGGCCTGAGTCGTTCATCAAGGTTCAGCTAAAAACAACAAATGCTTGAATACAAAAAGTGGTGGGAGAAGGGAAGAAGGGGCAGGGGAGGAGCACAGTCCAACATACAATAGGCCATGTGGATAAGGGGAGAGAAAGGAGAGAAAAAGCTGGGAAGTAATAGGGGGAGGGGGGGTAAAAAGAATGAGGAAATGGAGGAAAGGAGACACAGGGATAGGGGAAGAGGAAGAGACAGGGGAAGGACCAAAAGGAAACTGGAGAAATTAATGTTAATACCACCTGGTTGGAGAACATCCAGACAGAATATTAGGGATTGTTCCTCCACTTTGTGCATGAGGCCATGGCAGATGAGAGTATGGGAATGGGGTGTGGAATTGTAATGGTTGGCCACTGGGAGATCCCCATTAATGCAGTGGACAGAGCAAAGGTGCTCAACACAATGAATGATCACCTAGTCTACATCCAGTCCCTCTGATGTAGAGGAGGCCACAACAGGAGCACTGGATGCAATAGCTGACCCCTGCACAGATGTAGTTAATAAGGGGTCACAGGGATAGGTAACAAGGGTGTAATTATTGGGAAGTGATGAATGGTCAAGGCAACAATAGAGGGAGCAGTCCCTGTGGAAGAGGAAGAGGAAGGAGAGGGAAAATATATCTGATGGTGGGATCACTGGTGGCAGAAATTGAAGATAATATTTTGGAATGTGGAGGTTGGTGGAGTGATATTTGAGGACAAGGGGAATCCTATCTTTGTTTCGTATAGGGACGGAGGGGGCCAGGCAGATGTTCCAGTTAATCACAGGAAATGCTACAGGGACCCACACCTCCACCCTCACCTCCATTCAGGGGCTTAAACAGTCTTTCTAAGTGAAGCAACACTTCACTCGTGAATCTGCAGGAATCACCTACTGTATCCGGTGCTCCCATTATGGTCTCCTCTATATCGGAGGGACTGGTATGCAGACTAGGAAATCGGTTTGTTGAGCTCCTTCACTGTCCACTATAATAAAGAGGACCTCCCAATGGCCAATCATTTTAATTCCACACCCCATTCCGTCACTGATATGTCAGCCCTTGGCCTCATCCACTGCCAAATCAAGGTCATGGAAATAACTCCTCATATTCCTCTCCCTACCCCTTCCTCCCTCCTCCCCCTTCCTTTTTATTCAGGCATCTGCCTGCTTTGTGCTCATACCTTGATGAAGGGCCCAGGTCCAAAGCATTGGTTTTATATCTTTGCCTCCTGTGGACACTGCAGGAACTGCTGACTTGATCCAGCTCATTTGTGCATTATACACTCAATTTTCCTTCTGGGCACCCTCCAACCAAATGGCATTAACATCGACTTCTCTGATTTCTGTTAGACCCTCCCCTGTCTCCTTTTCTTTCCCTATTTCTGTGTCTCCTCTCCCCTAGCTTCCCAACCTCTTCCCTCTCCATTCAGAGAGCTACCCCCTCCCCCTTTCATCTTCTGCCCTACCATCCATCTCCACCTACAATCTCTGGCCTGTGCTCTTCTCCTGTCCCTTCTTCTCTCCACCCACAACCTTTTTATTCAAGTGCCTGCCTGCTTTTTTTTAACTCAAAAAAGTTGGTTATATAACTTTGCTTTCCATCGATGCATGATCTGTTTGTGTGCTATATGTGTTTTTCTTAATTCGCATTTCTTGACGCAGGCACAGACATCATGGCTTCATGTTACAGTATATATGGACCATTTTCAGGAATGTAACCCTCCCCCTCATCCTTGCAATGTGGGTGTCTCGCCAGTATGTCTGAGGTACTGTTGGTCTTTCAACAAGTTAGTATTGATATCAACTTTTTAGTTACTGATCTTTCTAATGCAAAAAAACCTGTTAAGATGCAACAGTATTGTTGAAACCCGTAGTTTAATCTCATTAATAATTTTTGAATTTGACAGTTTTCCAGGAGTATAGATTAGTTTTTAATTAAATTTTCAGTCAGTCTCAGTAGTAGGAAGGGGAACCTGGCTGCAAGTCTGATCACATGGGCAGGTCAACCAAAAGACACAGGATTAAACTAATTTACAAAAGGATCGGAGCAGAAATGAGGAACTTGCTTTTATGTCACAAGTGATTGGAACGTAAAGGGTGATGAAAGTATATTCAACAGGGATTTGAGAAGACATTTGAAAATGAAAAGAAAATTGCAGGAATATGGGTGAAAGTGCAGAATGGGAATCACATTGCCATTTCAAATCACCTGTTGGGCTGATATTCTCCTGCTGTGATGTTTAGCTTCAAGAGCTAAGAATAGTATTGGTCAACTTACTTGGATATTTCCATTCAAAACAGTGTTGGCTTGAATTATGAACAGTATTGACTTCAACAGAGCTACACTTGAACTTACTAAAATGACACCATTTTGGACTGTCAACTCAATCAAGATAAATTTATTGTCATCTGATTGCACAAGTACAACCCGAAAATACAGGGTTCTCCAGTCCAGACACGGAGGTACACAACTAGACATAACACACATACAAACACCACATATGTAGGACAAGTACTCATATCTACAAATAAATAAATAAATGTTGGCTCATGAATATAAGAGTCTCGGATGGTTAGTGTGAGCAGTCCTTTGATCATTCAGCATTCTCATTGCCCGTGGGAAGAAGCTGTTCCTCAGCCTGGTGGTGCTGGCTCTGATACTCCTGCGTCTCTTTCCCAATGGGAGCAGTTGAAAGATGTTGTGTGCAGGTTGGAAGGGGTCGTCATTGATTTTGCAAGCTCTCTTCAGTCAATAATCATGGTAAATCACATCAATGTCGGGGGGGGGGGGTGGGGAGGAGGAGGCGAAGGGAGACCTCAGTGATTCTCTATACTGCTATTATGGTCCTATGGATTGACCTTTGATCAATTTTTTGTAGAAACCAGACCATACTGCGATGCAGCCAGCCAGGATGCTCTCGACAGAGCTCCTGTAGAAGGCTGACATAATGGTAGCCAGTGAGTGTGGTGAATATAAGCATCTATGTATTCTATGATTAAAAATGACAACTTGTTTTTTTCATCACATATCCTCGAAGAGTTATTCAAAATTACTTCCGTCATCATTAACAGGCATTCTACAACATGCTGCCACATCAGAACTACTTCTCATTCACAGGCATTCTACAACATGCTGCAACATCAGAACTACTTCTCCATAGATGGGTAATCAATTCACATTCCATGGACCTGGGACAGTCAACACAACTTGCCTGCATATTTGGAGGTGCCATCACATAATTGTCTGTTACTGACACACCTTTAGTAGTTCTCAACCAATATGACACAACCAAAGACAATGCTTTTCTTAGCGCTTAACCATTGGCCTATTCTCTCCAGAAACGATATTTATTTTAAGTAATCCTAAAACCACGGAAGTTTCAAAGAGTACAGCTTAAGAGGCGGCAATTTGGTCCATGCCGAATATTTTAAATAGGCATCTAGTGTGTTTCACTCCTACTTTTTCCTCACGATGCCTCTAATGTTTTTTTTTCCTTCCTAACACTTAATCTTCTGAGAATTTATTTTGCCACTTGCTTATCCTTTCTTCCAGAATTTCTACAACTTCTACCTCCCGAACTTTTTACACTTGTGTATTTTGTGTCACATGTAGGCCTTGAAATTGCTCCCTACATCCCTGTCATGCATACTTTACAGTTTAGCCACTTTTAGCATGACAATTTTCCATTTCATCTTATTAGCATCATAGAGACAGGACCTACAGCCCACAAAACCCATGCCAACTATCAAGCCCTGATTTACACTAATCCTATATTAATCTCATTTTTAAAATTCTCTCCACATTCCCATCAACTCCACCCAGATTCTATCACTCACCTATGTATTGGGGGCAATTTACAGTATTGTACAACTTTCAACCCATATCTTTGAGATGTGAAAGGAAACCCACAAAGTCTACACAGACTGCTCAAAATGAGGATTGAACCTGGGTCTCCAGTGTGGTGAGGCACAAACTCCATTAGCTGCCTCACTTACTGTGGTCACAACTGCTGAGGTAGCCTGCGGAAGGCTATCTCGGCAACAAAAAACCAATTTCAGAGGAAGTTAGATACAGAGACAGATACTTGCCAGCTGTGGCAGGGATTGCAGGCCATTACATCCTACAAAGTGAGAGTAAACACCATAAGTGGCTGTGATTCTTTAATACCCAATAAGCTGAACACCTTCTATGCCCACTTTGAAGAGAACAACAGTTCCTACGAGAATCCCTGCAAAGGCCAAGGACCCTGTGATATCTATCTCTGAGGCCAACATCAGACCATCATTCAAGAGGTGAACCTTCGCAAAGCATTAGGCCCTGATAGAATACCTGCAGGGTACTGAAAATCTGTGCCAACCAACTAGCTGGAGTATTCAGACATTTTCAATCTCTCATTGGTGCAGTTGGAGATTCCCACCTGCTTCAAAATGGCATCAATCATCCTGATGCCAAAAAGAACAGAGTGAGCTACCTCAACGACAATCACCCAATAACACGCACATCTACTGTGATGAAATGCTTTGTCAGATTGGTCATGGCCAGAATTAATACCTACCTACGTAAAGGACTAGATCTGTTGCATTTCACCTACCGTCACAATCGCTCCACAGCAGATGCAATATTCACTGGTTCTTTTCTCAGCTCTGGATCACCTGGACCACAGCAACTCATACATATGGCTGCTTCTCATTGCCTAAAGCTCAGCCTTCAATACCATTATTCCCTCCATGCTGGTCAACAAGCTCCAAACCTTGGGCCTCGAAACATGCCTCTGCAACTAGATCCTCATTGGAACACCACAGTCAGTTTGAATTGGAAACAGCATCTCCTCCTTACTGATGATCAACACAAGTGCATCTCAAGGATGCATGCTTAGCCCACTGTTCTACTCACTCTACACCCATGACTGTGTGGCCAGACATAATTCAAATGCTATCTACAAATTTGCCAATGACACCACGGTTGTGGGCAGAACACAGGCAAAAATTAAGAAGCATACAGGAGGGAAATAGATCAGCTGGTTGAGTGATATCACACTAACAACCTTGCACTCGACATTAACAAAACCAAGGAAATGATTGTGGATTTCAGCAGGAAATCAGGAGAGCATGAACCAGTCCCCATCGAGGGGCCAGCAGTGGAGAGGGTCAACAAATTCCTGGATGTCAACATCTCTGAGGATCTGTCCTGGAGTCTCTATATCAATGCAATCAGAAAGAAGGCTCATCACCAGCTATACTTTGTGAGTAACTTGAGGAGATTTGGTATGTCATCAAAGGCGCTCCAAAACTACCACAGATGTACCGTGGAGACCATCCTGGTTGGTTGCATCACTGTCTGGTACGGAATTGCCTATGGTCAGGACAAAAAAAAATCTATTGAGGGCTGTTAACTCTCACTATTGAGGGCTGTTAACTCTCACTATTGAGGGCTGTTAACTCGGCTTGCAACAGCACGTGCACCAGTCTTCACTCCATCGAGTTCATCCACAAGAGGCAGTGTCTTAAAAAAGCAGCCTCTATCCTCACGAACCCCACCTCTCAGGCCATGCCCTCTTCATTCTGCTACCATTGGGAAAAAGATACAAGAGCCTGAAGACGAGCACCCAGTGGAACAAGGACAGCTTCTTCCCCGCTGCCATCAGATTCCTGAATGAACAATGAACCACAGACACTGCCTTACTTTGTCTTTTTCTGGCACTTCTTTTATTTATTTTATAATGTGATTGATATAAATATTTACACCGTGATGCTGTTGCAAAACAACGAATTTCGTGACATGTTCATGACAATAAATTCTGATTCTGAAAACGACTGAATTTATTCATTATCTGTGCTGCTATGCTATTAAGAAGTCACTAAAGCTATGATTATTATCTGTAACAGGACTCCACAGTTAGATAGCAAAAGTGATTATGTTTATTTTACCAATTTTACCTACATTGGCAATGCCTGTACTTTTCTCCAATTTTAAAAATGAATAGTCATACTGGGACACACAATGACTAAAAGTAATGTTACAGGAAATATTTTTCTTTGGCTTGGCTTCGCGGACGAAGATTTATGGAGGGGGTAAAAGTCCACGTCAGCTGCAGGCTCGTTTGTGGCTGACAAGTCCGATGCGGGACAGGCAGACACGGTTGCAGCGGTTGCAAGGGAAAATTGGTTGGTTGGGGTTGGGTGTTGAGTTTTTCCTCCTTTGCCTTTTGTCAGTGAGGTGGACTCTGCGGTCTTCTTCATAGGAGGTTGCTGCCCGCCAAACTGTGAGGCGCCAAGATGCACGGTTTGAGGCGATATCAGCCCACTGGCGGTGGTCAATGTGGCAGGCACCAAGAGATTTCTTTAGGCAGTCCTTGTACCTTTTCTTTGGTGCACCTCTGTCACAGTGGCCAGTGGAGAGCTCGCCATATAACACGATCTTGGGAAGGCGATGGTCCTCCATTCTGGAGACGTGACCCACCCAGCGCAGCTGGATCTTCAGCAGCGTGGACTCGATGCTGTCGACCTCTGCCATCTCGAGTACTTCGACGTTAGGGATGAAAGCGCTCCAATGGATGTTGAGGATGGAGCGGAGACAACGCTGGTGGAAGCGTTCTAGGAGCCGTAGGAAATATTGTACATTGGCTAATAAACTCGGACAAGGTGCAACCTTGTTAAAATAAATCTTTTGCACTTCTTTGCCTCTCGCAGATCTGTGAGGTAGCACTTTAGTAAATAAAATACAATGTCATGGGTTCGAGTCCCATTTCAGACTTCAGCTTTAACCTAGAGTACAACTTCAGCAAAGTGCAAAGGAGTGATGTACTTCCAGCAATGCCATGCTTTTGGTTGAATCTTTACACCAAGGTTCTTTCTTTCTTCTCAGATGGATGTTAAAGACACAATTATGAGTCAAAGAGTAGGGGACGTTCTCTCAATGTTATTATTCATTGGACCACTATTAAAGTCAGCCATATTTTGAGCCATTTGTAGTGATACTTCAACAATGTAAGATTAGCTGGGAGGTTTTTTGTGACATCTTGCAATTCTTAGAGTCTGTTGGGTTCAAAATGCTTCATCCACATTATGTTTTGTAGTCAATTCTATGATTAGATTTCTGTGTCTTGCATGGTTCGAGTAGTTAGACCATAAACATTTGTAGTGGCCATTTCTGTGTCTTGCATGGTTCCAGTAGTGGCCACTATTCTTTCTTTTTCTTTGGCTTGGCTTCGTGGATGAAGATTTATGGAGGGGGTAAAAGTCCACGTCAGCTGCAGGCTCGTTTGTGGCTGACAAGTCCGATGCGGGACAGGCAGACACGGTTGCAGCGGCTGCAGGGGAAAATTGGTGGGTTGGGGTTGGGTGTTGGGTTTTTCCTCCTTTGCCTTTTGTCAGTGAGGTGGGCTCTGCGGTCTTCTTCAAAGGAGGTTGCTGCCCGCCAAACTGTGAGGCGCCAAGATGCACGGTTTGAGGCGAGATCAGCCCACTGGCGGTGGTCAATGGGGCAGGCACCAAGAGATTTCTTTAGGCAGTCCTTGTACCTTTTCTTTGGTGCACCTCTGTCACGGTGGCCAGTGGAGAGCTCGCCATATAACACGATCTTGGGAAGGCAATGGTCCTCCATTCTGGAGATGTGACCCACCCAGCGCAGCTGGATCTTCAGCAGCGTGGACTCGATGCTGTTGACCTCTGCCATCTCGAGTACTTCGACGTTAGGGATGAAAGCGCTCCAATGAATGTTGAGGATGGAGCGGAGACAACGCTGGTGGAAGCGTTCTAGGAGCCGTAGGTGATGCCGGTAGAAAACTTAATAGTGGCCACTATTAAGTTTTAGTGAAATCCTGTGATAATACCACAGCAGCTGCTTTGAAATGGAAATAGATTCGTAAAAACAGCAGGTGGATTAGAAAAACTTTGGTAGATTCCAAACAGGGTTAGTAGAATAATTGGTGACATGGGTGTATTTGGATGGTACAGGCTCATGGGCCAGAAGGGCCTGTTACTGTGCTAGATCTCTCAATTATATCTTTAAAATTAAAATTCCAGAAAGATTAAAATAGAAATTGGAATGTATTTTTCAAACAATACTTTCAAACAATGACAATTCAATAAATCAATCACATTTCATGACAAATCACCATTAGCACAAATTTATATTTACTAATCATTATTTTATTTCAATTTGAAAATGGTGTATCATAAATTATTTCCTATTGAATACAGCTTATCGTCAACTATTTTGTCCCACTTCAGAGTTTGATGAACACATTTGGCTGTGGAGCACAGCATGGAAACAGACCTTTCTGTCCAACCCATCCATTCCAATCATGTTATCTACCTTGAGCCCATGTTTGGCCTCTATCATTTCCTGTGACAGCTTGGTCGATATACCTACCAACCCCTGTGTCCAGGCAAAGCAATGAACCACCACTGCAGCCTATAAAGTTGCAGCACAAAAAAAACTTTCACTTGAGAGATAAGCAAAAGAAGTTTGGTTAAGATATTACAGGATACATACAGTAGGAATGACAGTGTAGAAAAGGACAGAATGAACAGACACAGACACAAGGCAGATCAGACAAAGCTGACAGGTATTAATTAGCCCATCTTGTGAGAAAGACAGGAATATATCAATTCTTAGTGTCAACTATCAAAAAGATGTCCCTTTCCACAGAGAATTAGGAGGCACAAAACCTTACAACCCACTTTACATAATAGGAATAAATATGAAATGAAATGTAAATAAAAATTACAACCATTCACCCAGGAACAATGCCAAGTTAAAACATGCTTCCAACTGGCCTTTCCAAACATCACAGTAAGCAGTAGGCAGGGCCTTGCATTAAAATAAATTACTATCAAACAAAAACTTTGACACTAAATGCTGTGTTGAATCTGTTGCTATCAGTAACGCAAAACAGTTGCTGAAAATTGCTGGTCACAAGCTATTGAAACGACAATCTTCAATAAATCCCAATTCAATCCTGTAGAAGCTGCTTTCATTTCAGTTTTCCTAATGGTAGCATCACCATCCACAGCGCAGAGCAAAACAAAATCACAGCTTAAACCGGTGGATCAAAATAACTGTCAACTCTAATCTAGTTTGGAAATAAACTAGCAATATTTACAAGAGAAAAGCGCCACTGACTTCCAATTAATTCAAAGGACTAACTGATCCTGTTCTACACCCATGTTTGAATGGTAACAGGTATTTTATAGGTGTCGTTTAAAAACATTAGGATGCTATGTTCAACTGTGTGGATTAACTCATTTTCAATTCTCAGCTCCTTTTGTGTTATTGTTTAAATAATGAATGAAGTTTAACAAGAGTTTAACTAACCACCCCCCACTCCACAGCATCAAATCTCACGCATGCATTCTCTTTCAGGTATCAGGAAGGGTACCTTTCTATACCCTTACAACCCAGTACATTACAGGCCAATCTCTCCCCACCATTGAGAAAATCTACATGAAGCGCTGCTTTCAGAGCAGCAGGCAACAGTCATCGAGGATTCACCCAAGTCAAGATGTGCTCCGTTCTCGCTGCTGCCATCAGGAAAGAGTTATGGGTGCCACAAGACTCATCCCACCAGGTTCAGGAATACTTGCTACCTCTTCACCATTAGACTCCTAAACAGCAAACTCAATCAGAGACTCATTTAGTATTACAGAATACTCATTTTTTTCTGTATCGCAAAGTCAGTTTATTTACATTCATTTCTTTTGTACAGGTATATTTTTCTTGAGTACTGTTTGCACTACTAAGTAGAAATTTTGCCTGGCAGGCAGGAAAAGTAATCTCAGGGTTGTAGGTGACAACAAGCCTGAACTTTGAAGGATGTATGAATTCAATTCGGAATTCCTACCTCTGACCTCCAGACGATGTAGGACTGACTGTTGGGTTGATGTGGCTTTCTCTGCAGCCACTTCCTTGGAGAGAAGAAGGTGTTGCTGGCCAGGTACTGGCCCTGGTTCCTGGGGAGGAAGGAGAGGTCCCAGGCAGCGGTTCTTTTCACACTTCCCCTCTGGTCGTAATCGAGGCAGAAGTTGGTGGAGAAGGATTTCTGCAGAGAGGTACGAGGGTTGGTGGCACCACTGCTCGCGGAGCACTGCCTGTACCTCAGCGACCGGGAGCCGGCTAAACTCTCCGAAGAGCTGAGAGAGGACGGGGGACTGTTGATGCCCGAATATTTGGAGCGCAGGCTGGTACTTCCCAGGACGTCGAAGTCATCCTGCACCAGGTCGACATCGGTCGCGTAGCCTCGGATGATGGCCGAGTCCAAACTTCGGGTCTGGCGCAATTTCCTTTTGGACATAGTTTTGGTCGATGGCGAGGAGCAAAACAATACTGTGTTCAACCATCCTCCACCTCCACCTCCACCTTGAAATAAACCTTGCGTCGACATTGTCGAAGTTATTTTGCGCTTTAATCAGATGGTGGGGTTTGGCGTTGGCTGGCGTTTTCTCATTGGAAGGAGGGCTCAGTTACACGGTCCCTTGAAGAGGAGCCCCAGCCTGGAGTCTCGGCGGGCTGGTGCCCTCATCCTGACAGGAGACCGGTCCTGGACTCGGGGACCGGAATGAACACGGGCGAATCTGGGACTGAAACTCACAAGGGGAGGAGAGAACCCGAGCCAGCGACACCAGCTCACATCCGCACCACTCGGACTAAAACTTGGCAACCCTTTCACCCTCTTAACCCTCGCGGAGCTGCACAGTCGCCAAGTCAGTAAATACACCACCGAAACACAACTCCTCGAAGATCTCATGAAACTAGTGGGGACACTCAAGAAGTGAGCAAGTTTCTGCGGCGAAGGGCGACTGGGTCAACGCTTCAAAACGGCGAAGGAAGCGAATGCAAAGCTTATTTTTCAGGGTATCCCTGGTCGGACAGAAGCCAAGACAGCGCGTAAATGTTAAAGTGATCATGAACAGGTAATATGCCTTCAGCAACTGGCTGAGGACAGACGTTGGCTGGGTTAAAATGCTGGGCTGAACGATTTCAAATTTGGTCCCGGGACAGGATATCAGCGCAGAAAGGCCTGGGGTGGTACTCAGTTTCTGACTCGGGGTCGACACTTTCAGTACGGGAGAAGGGGCAAATAAACACACGGAGAGGGATTTTAGCTCACTCAAAAATCGAGTTCACACCATCAAGGAATGGAAAAAAAGCAGACAGGTGGGGGGGGGGGTGGAGGGGCACAGGTAAGGGGTCAAAAGTAGAGATGGATGGGAGGGCACAAGAGAAAATAGATGAAAAGTGATGGGGAGGGGAGTGGTCTCTGAATCGAGAGGGAAGACAGAAGTGGGGAAGGGAGGGAGACAGTTGAGGGGAAGCCACTTTTTTTATGAAGAAGGAGGACATCTTGGATGATCTGGAATGGAAAGTGTTATCCTGGGAGCAGATGCAACGGGGACAGAGGAATTGAGAGAAAGGAATTAAACTCTTAGAGAGGACAGGGTCTGTAGAAAATTTGTCTCCGGAGGTGGAGAAAGAGAAATGAAGAAAGTGGAGGGCGTTGTCAGGGATGGACCAAGTGAATTTGCGGGCTTGATGAAAGTTGGCAGCAAAGTGGATAAAGTTGATGAGTGCATCGTGGGTACTTGATGCAGCACCAATCGATGTAGCAGAAGAATAGTTGAGGAGACTTGCCAGTGGAGGCTTGTAACATGGATTGCTCTACATAGCCAACAAAAAGGCAGACATAGCTGGGACACATGCAGGTACCCAAAACTTGGAGGAAATGGGATGAATCATAAGAGAAGTTATTTTTGAGGGTAAGAACAAGTTCTGCCAGGCAGAGAAGAGTGGTGATGGAGGGGGACTGGTTGGGTCTGTTACTGAGAAAGAAACAATTAACTTTGAGTTCTTTGGTATGGGGCATGGTGGTGTTTAGTAATTGAGGTGGTCTAGTCCAAGGAATTGAAGAGATGGAGGGCATGTGAAGTATCTGGATCGGGGGTGGGGGGGGGGAGAGGAGAAAAATAGAGTTGAGGTAAGACTATACCCCCTCAGTGGGGCAGAAGCATATGGAAACAATGGATCTGTCGGTACAATTGAGTTTGTAGATCTTGGGTAGGAGGTGGAACCAGGCAGAGTGAGATTGGGAAACTGAGGTTAGAGGCTGTGGGAGGGAGATGACTGGAAGTGATGAGGTTAGAGATGGTACATGAGAGGTGGCTTGATGTTCTTTGGTGGGGTTCTGTTGAAAGGCTAAGGAGGTGTCTGACAGCTGTTATTTGGCTTTGGCAAGTTAGAGGTCAGTGCGCCAGATCATAACAGCACCACCCTTGAACTGGTGCAAAAAGAGGGGAGGGCAGGGAGTTCTAAGGGGGTGAGGTTAGAATAAGTGAAGGGAGTGGTGAAGCTGAGATGGTTGATGTCTCAGTGGCAGTTGGAAATAAAAAGATCTAGAGCAAGCAGATGGCCAGGATGAGGTGTCCAAGAAGAAGAAGATTGGTTAAAGTGGGAGAAGACCAAAGCAGGAGAATGGGATATTGGTTAAAGTGTGGTCATGGCAGTGATTGAATTAAGCAGTGCCAAAATGCATTTCAAGTTGAAATAACTGCTCATTTTTGCTTGGGAGTATCTACTCTTGAGATTAATAAAGTTAGAATGCAAAAATATATGAAATCTGGAGAAGATTCCTTACTGTATCTGTGCAAACCCCAGGTGATGTTTTTCACCTATCGAACGAATTCTTACCTGCTACAATGTTAAAACTCAGTCTTAACATAATCCTGAAGCAAGTATTTGTGGAAAAATATCAGAATATTTTCATCTCAATGACTATTTTATATATCCTTGGATAAATATTCACTGAGCTCTGTAAAAATCAACCAGTTTTACTATGAACTTGTAAATTCAAGCACATTTATTGTGACAGCCATAAATTTACTAACCCCAAATAAACGTGGGTGATCACATATCCATGATTCCTGTGCATCAGTTTTCCATGGATATTAAAATTAATTTTGTCCATTTCCCTAAGGTACAGGATGGGGCAACATTAAACTGGTTAACCTTTCCTTCAGTAATATATGTCCACAATAAAATGGTGGGGGGATGGGGAGATTATGGTGATGTTTCCCTGCTCCTGGTGTCCTCATAATGGTTGCAAGTTGGGCAGTGATAACAAAGAATCCTTAGCAACATAATCCAGTGCAGCCGAATTGGAAGAGGGACTGAACGTTTAAGGCAGTTGAATTCTGCTGAAGAAGTAATTGTTTTGCATTGTTCGTTGAATGTTATTGAGATGCCGAATCTGTACAGTTAGCAAAGGCTGAATTACTGTGCGGATCTTTCATTTGAAGTGGTTGTTAAGAATTGGCAGCTACACCCAACTTTTCACCTGTTGCAGTGGCCACTGCATTTATGTCCAGGTTCCTGGCCAATGATACATTTCAAGATGTTAATGATGGATCTCTGTGTGGATGATATTATTGAATGTCATGGGGCAAGGTTTATGCTGGATTAGTTATTGCATGGCATCTGTGTTCCCATTGTCAGTCCGAATGTGCATGTCACCTAGGTTCTAATAGACATGAATGTGTGCTGTTTCATTAAATGGCACTGCAAATGTTTCTGACAAGAATCATTCTACATTTAATAATGCTTGCATTGACCAGTAAAAATGTTATGCCTTGAATATATGAGCTATTCAGAAATGAGCATAAATATATTATGCAAATGAGTATATGTGCATATTGATAAGTTGAAAATGCTGCATTTATTTAGCACCTTTTACAATTTAAGAATGCCGCTCAGCCGTGGAACTGTTTTTGAGGTTATTTGTTTCGTAAATCCAATGTAACCAACCATTGCTGAATTCAGTCCATTGATGTTTTCTCTCACTCGGTCTCCCATCTCATCTCAGAATGATGCTCATTCCATGATAAAATTCATCACTCCCCTGTTGAAGTCTAGTCATTGTTGTTACAGATGCCAACTCACCCACAACAAAAAAATGACTATTCATGTTTATCTGTTTTACATGTAAATTTGAGAGATATTTGCTCGCCAGGACACCAGGAGAACTAACCTGCTTTTCCTTTAGTAGCCTCGCATGGTCTTTCTCAGCTGCCTGAGGAGATAGATGAAATATTTGTTAAATGCCTGACCCAAAGTTCCTGCTCTTCTAGTCGGCATAAAAATTATTTATTTCCTTCCTTAACTTCCTGTACTCTGTAGCTAATAGATGATTCATTGAATTCAGTCATTTAACCAACAATTTTGCACATAATTTACACAAGGTTCATTTATTGGTCTTATGATAAATGTTTCAAAATGGGATTGGCAATTTGTTTTGTACACTCTCTTTATCTGTGACGCCTCGAGAGAATTTATTAAACAATCCCTCAATTTGAGCAAATGTAGTCACAGTCTATTCTTGCCTCTTGGTTGACATTACATTCTTTACTCAACTCACATAAATATTTCATAATGTTTACTGACTTTCAGACACAGAAGCAAGTTTGCTGCCACAGGGCTAAGGCTGATTTCCAAATCAAAATATTCAAACAAAAGGTTTGAGAACAGAAAAGAGTGTAAAATGTATACAATAATTGTTCAGCAGTAGACATTAATCTGCATGTACAATTAAGAATGAAATCCATAATGGGTCAAGCCCTTGAAAAAATATTTGCTTCCTATGAGAATACAACAGGAAGGAGAAAATTGCTGATAAACAAAACTAACAAGCAGTTCGTTATCATTGTCCAAAAGCAGTGGAAAATGGAAATGAGTATGTCATTGTTTATATTACAGTGTTCATCTACTATTTATCTGGTGTTGATTTGACTTTTTGAAGTACTCAGTCTATGAGAATGTATTTTCATGTTTTCATCAAAATTTGAATTATGGTTCAAAAATTATTTTTGTCTGCTGTAAATCTGAATAAACCAATTCTCCTTGTATTTATTGAAAATTATAATAACTTTAATGGTATGTAATATGTGCACTATGGAAACAGACTAAAACCTGAATCTGTTTGAGGACTTTCCCTGGATCACTACAGTAGTTTAAAGTCAAATATTCGAGCCCTTTGGTGACTGTTAAAAACAGATGAAGTGTAACTTGATTTATTTGACCATTGTTTAACACACAAGAAGCATGTTTGGAGTTTAATTATAGATGTCTATCATATAATTAATTAACTATTACTCTACATTTCGGAATAACTACAGTTTAGCATTATTCTGGCACTTGTAACGATCCCATCACACACTCAACTTATTCCTTTTGATTTATTCCAAACTCTAGCATTAGAAACAAAAACAGAAATTATCTGTGTTCTTAAGAGGGTAAAAATAAATATAAAATTAAAAATAGATAAACAATGCCATTCATGGGGGATCTGAGAACAAAGGTGGCAGATTGTAGAAATGCTGCACCATAGTTCCAGCAACCTGGGTTCAATCCTGACCTCTGATGCAGGATGTATGGAGCTTCTCGCTATGATTGTAAGGATTGCTCCTGTTACCTCCAACATTCCAAAGATATGTGGTGGATTAAATTAATTGGCCAATGGATAGAACTCTACTCAACCAATTTTCCCCTGCAGCCGCTGCAACCGTGTCTGCCTGTCCCGCATCGGACTTGTCAGCCACAAACGAGCCTGCAGCTGACGTGGACTTTTACCCCCTCCATAAATCTTCATCCGCGAAGCCAAGCCAAAGAAGAAAGAAGAAGAACTCTACTTAGAGTGGTAGAATTTGGGGGAGTTGATGGGAATGTGTGGAGAATTAAATGGGAAATATGTAAGATTAATGTAAAATTAATGCTGAATGGTTAGCATGGACAGTGTGCTGAAGACCATTTCCATTCTGTATAATATACTTCTCAAATCAGGCCTTAGGCATAAAATCACAATACTCTCTCTCTCTCTCTCTCTCTCTCTCTCTCTCTCTCTCTCTCTCTCTCTCTCTCTCTCTCTCTCTCTCTCTCTCTCTCTCTCTCTCTCTCTCTCTCTCTCTCTCTCTCTCTCTCTCTCTCTCTCTCTCTCTCTCTCTCTCTCTCTCTCTCTCTCTCTCTCTCTCTCTCTCTCAAAATATTGTGGAATTTGAAGTAATTGATGCCTTCGAAGCTTAATTAAATTAAGGGTATTAAGGAATATATTTGGATTGATAAAGACATTAACAAAGATGTATTTGAATAGTTCAAGAGGCTTAATGGACCACAAGAGCTGGAGAATAGTGAACTGGTTTCTCTTTCCCAACCTTGGATATGATTTAAGATTCCTGGTCATTTTTTTTATGTGTAGGAACATAAGAAAATGAAGTAGGTGTTGACCATGCAATCCCTCAAACTTGCTCTGCCACTCAAAAAGAATATGGCTAAATTCCTATTTTCTGTCTGTTCTCTATAACCATCGATTCTCAGCCTTGAAAACTTTTAATGGCTCAACTTCCATGTCTTCCTCAGATCGAGAAGTTCAAAGACTCATGACCCTTGGAGGGGGAAAAAAAACTCTCTCATCTGAATTTTAAAAGGCAACCCCTAATCTGAAATTATGACCTGCTTGTTTTAGATTCCATCATGAGAGAAAACAGCACGTTATCTACCCTATCAAATTCTGTCCAAAACACTGAAATGATTCACCTCTCATTTTTCAAAACTTCAATGAATATCGATCCAACCTGCTCAACCATACTTCAAAAGGCAGTCCCTTCATTCCAGGAATCAAACTAATGAAACTTCTCTGAACTGCCTGAAATGCATGCTCGGAGGTCTTGGCCATGATTCAGTTGGCAGATGTCCCGTCTTTCAATCCATCATATGTTCAAGCCCATTTCTAGAGATTTTGATCACATAATTTACAATTGCAATACTGAGAAAGTGCTATGTTGTTGGTGAAGCTGCTTTTCAGATGAAATGGAGGTCAATCCATCCCACTAAATTTGCATCCTCATAAGGATACAAAGAAGCAATTATGTTTTTGTGATACTCGGTAGGGATCAGTTCTGGGGGTAATGCTGTTTGAGACACACCAAGTACACACGATCACACGATACAGTATGTGTGTATGCACACACTTGTGCATAATTGGCAAGTTTAGTGATGACATGAAAATTAATGGTATTTCTGATAGTGAGGAGCGAAGTCTTTGGTGTTAGAACAATATTGATGAAATGGTAAGAGTGATGGCAGATGAAATTTAATCCTGCAAAGTGTGAGATAATGTATTTTAGGAGGACCAATAAGGCTAAGATATGAATAGTTGAACACTGAGAAATACCGAGGAACAGTATTTGGTGTACCTTGTTTCTTGAAAGCCACAATGCAATAGATAAGGAGGTTAAGACAGCATACAGAATACATAAGATAAATAGATAATAAATATTTACAGTAACAGTCAAGAAAAAGTTCAGTCAATGAAATCGTGCAATGGTACAGACAGATCAGCCAATCTCATATTAGTTTGATTGACAACTGTTCCCTGAAGTGATAAAGAAAAACATAACTGCATTGATGCAGAAGTAGGAAAAAAAATAGCCAAAGGCAGATACAAGCTACAGAAGATTAAAACTTGGTCTAACGTGTTTTTACACTGCATTTTAGAATAGAATACCAGCCCTGTAGCAATTTGGTTGTCTCTTAACTGCCTAATGAAACACCCCTATCTGTTAGCAAGCTATGAGCTAGCTAAATTTGCTGAGCTTATGAGTAATTGGATACAATGCTTGGAATGGGCAATAAGGGCCAGTCTTGCAAGCAAAGCCAAATTCCACAGAAATAATAAAAACATCTGAATTACAGGCAAACATATTTTAAAACTAATTCCACATAATGAATTGAAAAATTAATAAACGGTCATGGAAAATTTCATTTTTTTTAATTACAGAATGATTTTATCTAACTGGGGGAGTTTTACAAATTCCAAGGTTTTGGGCATTGGACGAACCAGGTTCTCTATCCAGATCCTGTTTAAAATTTATATACCTTGACTTTCAGCTGGGTCGAGCAGTTATTTTAATCTGTTCTCATTTTTTTTGAGCAATGAAAGAATTCAGCAAGTGTGCTGAATACTGATATAGTTTCTTTCATCTCCCCTCCCACTGAATTCTGATCTTTGATGTCTCATACTTTGGAATTCCCTTCTTAAATTTCCTCTTATGCTTCACCCCCTTTCTGGTTGTGATTAAAAGCACCAATCTTTGACCTAAGATTGCATTTGTCACTATGTAATTTGATTGTGTCTCAATAGAATGCTTGATGTTTTATGTTAGATATGATATACTAATCCAACTGTTGTTCAAAGTTCAAATCAATTGTCAGAATGCGGGCCAGGCAGAATTTCTACTTATCAATAGTGCAAAAAAACCTGTATTCAAGAAAAAAATACAGTAAGTAGTGTATACAAAAGAGAGAAATGTAAACAAGAAGTGAAAACAAACTGCAATACAGAAAGTAAATATTCAATGACAAGTTAAGAGTCCTTAAAGAAGTCCCTGATTGAGTTTGAAGTTCTGGAGTCTGATGGTGGAGGGGTGGCAACTATTCCTGAACCTAGTGGTACTAGTCTTGTGGCACCTAGACCTCTTTCCTGATGGCAGCAGTGAGAGCAGTGTGGATCCTGGGTGGTGTGGATCCTTGATGACTGCTGGTGCTCTCTGACAGAAACATTCTATATAGATTTTCTCAATGGTGAGGAGAGATTTACCTGTGATGTGCTGGACTGTGCCCAATACCTTTTGCAGGGATTTCCACTCAGAGTTATTGGTTCCCCCATACCAGGCCATGTTGCAGCCAGTAACCACACTTTCCAAGGTTTGTGATGTCACACCACACCTTCACAAACTCCTGAGAAAGTAGAGGCATAGATGTTTGTATGTTGGGTCCAGGAAAGGTCCTCTGAGATGGTGACACTCAAGAATTTAAAATTATTCACCCTCTTCACCTCTGATCCCTCAATGATCATACACCTCTGGTTTTAGGAATCCTAAATCTACAATCAGCTCCATTATTGAGGTGCCATTGAGTGCAAGATTGTTGTTAGCACACCATTCAGCCAAGATTTCAATCTTACTTCTGTATGCTGACTCATTACCCCCTTTTATACAGCTCACTACCGAGATATTTCCAGCAAATTTGTAGGTGTTATCATTGTTCCGAGCCATACAGTCATCGGTGTAAAGTGAGTAGAGTAAGGAGCAAAGAATGTAGCCCTGGGGTTCTCTGGTACTAATGGAGATTGTGGAGATGTTCATACCAATTCTCACTAATCATGGCCTGGAGGTGAGGAATTCCAGGATCCAATTACACAGTATTAAGGCCCAGGTCTTGCAGTTTATTGATTAGTTTTGAGGGGATAATAGTGCTGAAGGTTGAACTGTAGTTGATAGAGAGCATCCTGATGTATGCATCTTTGCTGTCCAAGTGTTCTACGGATTTGTGTAGAGCCAGTGAGGTAGCATCTCCCATAGACCTGTTGCTGCGGTAAGCAGTTTGGAATGGATCCATGTTCTCTGCTCAAACTGGAACTGATATGCTTCAACACCAGCCTCTCAAAACATTTCATCATTGTGGATGTGAGTGCCATTGGTCAGTAGTCATTTGGCCAGGTTACAACACTCTTCTTGGGCACAGGTACAATTGAGGCCTGTTTGAAACAGGTGGGTACCACACCCTGCCGGAATGAGATGTTGAAAATATTCATGAATAACTTGGTAAGTTGGTCAGCACCACCTTTCAGTGCTCAACCAAGTACTGTATGGACTGGATACTTTCCTCGGATTCACTGTTCGCACATCATCCTCAAATGCTGATCGTAAAGGATTATCAAGGGACACGGGGGTGTGCAATTTCCCTTCCTTATTCTGGTGGTCAAATCAGACATAGTTAATCTAGGAGTGAAGTTTTGCACCAGATTTGGTTTTGTCACTTCAATAAAATTTGTTACTTCAATAAAGCCAACCACAGCTGTTGGGTATCCTTCATCATTTCCATTTTTGCCCAGAATCTACACTTTAAATATCTAATTTTTTTTCTCTAATAGAACAAATATTGTGGGCCAGAAATGTAATCTAATGTTCCCAACAGGACTGATTTAAGTTAGAAATTCACCTTACAGTCTACCCTACTTTAATCTCCACTAACAATACACAAGATATGAAGATCTCAGCCAACACCATATCAAGCATAAAACACCCAGTTCTAACATTTTATTCTCTTACCTCCAGATTGTGCTATGCACCTACAGTTGGAAGAACTTAGTGGCAAATTAACTTACCAACCTACACACTTTTGGGACCCAAAGGAAACGCGCCCAATTGCAGGGAGAATTTCCAAACCGCACACAGACAGCACTGGAGGTCAGGATTGAACCATTGTGGTGGCCAGGCAGATTAGGTTTACTTACTTGGAAGATTTCCTGACTTATTTTAAATATTATAGACAGACACTTCTTGGGGGTTTCCCCAAAATATGCTAATAGTCAGGATGGATCATAAACTAGATAGGCCATAATCAAACATAAGTATTCATAATTTTTGAGTAAATTTATGAGTGAGAGATCCTAGTCTGGCCAACCAAGTCACTGCTGTTGTTTTGGACCAGGTATTGTAAGCTAACTAACTGTCAAGTGATATTGGTGGGTTGTCTTATATTGCCACCAGGCTGGTGTCAATTCTGCATTCCTAAGTAATGGAAGCAAACTGTTTGCTGGAAGAACTCAGCAAATACCTTTGTCTTGTAATCACCCAGTCCACCCTGTTTGGCTCATCTTCCTCCATCGGACCCATTTGCTTCCCTTGCGTCTCTCTCCCTTTGTGTGGCATCTCCCACTCTTCTGCCTGTCTGTCTGTCATATTCCACCTCTGCTTGATTGGCCAATCCCTTGTCTCACCCAAGGACACTAAAGAGCTTAAGCTCAAAACATTCTTTTTCTTTTACTAATGCTGCTGCTTGACTGATTGATTTCCTCCAGCAGATTGTGCTTGGCTTCAGATTCCTATGTGTTTAGAGGTGCTGGGCCTGGTACAGACATAGGCTGCTATCTTCTGGCAAGTATACTTTATTATCATTGTCGGAGGAAAATGATAAATACTCAACCATCTTTGAATTCCTTTCATACATTATTGTTCATCAGGCTCATCATTACTAAGGGAGTTTTGAGCACTAGGGTGCTTCTTCATTTTTAAAAAAAACTTAGACATACGGCATGCTAACAGGCTGTTTTGGCCCAAAGGTCTGTGCCGCCAAATTAACCCACACCCCGGTACATTTCAAATGGTGGGAGGAAACTGAAACGCCCAGGGTAAACCCATGCAGACATGGGGAGAACATACAAATTCCTTACAGAGAGTGTGAGATTCGAACCCTGGTCCCGATCGCTGGCACTGTAAAGGTGTTGCACTCACCGCTATGCCAACCGTGCCGCCCACTTGAATTTTATCTTAAAGAAGTTTGGTAGGTGGTGGAATTGCCTGTCAGATGAAGGATTTCCCCACATCAAATGGATCTTTTAATTCCACAGCTATCATTGGGATTCTGCTTTGTCTGTGTATAAAACCATAGAGTAGCAGCAGGATGTCTGATCATTAACCTGATGGCAGGAGTCTGATCCCATGGGATTTTAAGATCTTGAGGGGATCTCAAACTGTGATGGGGTTAGGGTGTACTCTTTAATCTGGTTAGAGAATCTAGGCCCTGGTCCAAGCAGTAGTTGGGGGAATTCCAGCCTCTGCTATCCTGCCAAATCCCAGAGAAGTTCTAATCTCTGAACAAGGGATATTCAGCTATGGGCACGTGGACTTGGGCCAGGAAGTCCATCAGAAAAAAAGCTTCTGTACCTCCTGGTGCACAGAGAGGGCTGTAATGATAGATACCTTCTCTCTATGGACTCCATTCAACTGTCAGATTTCACAAGGCTGGGGACCCCAACCAGCCAGGCTTAAATCTGCGAATTTCATTTACCAACCCACATTCTGAGAGGCTGCCTTTCCATTCTGTAGAACATTGATGAAAGCAAATCAGTTATATTTCCAGCATTATATTTGCAACCAGAAGTACTTCAAAGACTCTGGGATGTTTCAGGACACACTGAGATTGTACTAGACACTACATAATGCAAAGCCTGCTTTTTAAATTGAAAACTATGCTTTACAATAAGTCCAAACACAAACAAATTATATATTGAAGGGGTACATTTTCAAACTGAGTTTTCTGATGAAGCATTCTTTAGCTTAGTTAAGTTCTAAATTCAGCCTATTATTTTGTTGCGTGTAGACAGAGTCTCAAAGAAAATGAACACTTCACTTACAATCCTTTCTCTATTTGTTTCTGAGTTACTGCTAACTGATTAAATGCCCTCTTGTACAAAGGAATTGCATATTGGATATTTTTATCTTTAACTCACTAAACTTCATCCAAACATAACATTGTTAGGAGGCCAATTAGATCTGTCAGGACTCAACTGTACAGAAGAGAGATTTTATATACATATATATATAGATTTATAAAAATTATTTTTTTCATAGATTGAAAGAGCCGCAGAGAGCTGCAGTATTCGTTGTCAGCGTGGAGTGTAATATTCAATTCCACAACCTTTTTAGGAAAAAAGTTTGTGAATTTAATATTTTTCTTTCTGTAGGAAGTTACTCTCTATCCTGATTGGAATTGTATGGAAACAAAATGGTGAGAAGAAAGCCTTCCAATTTTTTTGCCAACATTTTGTTTTAAATTCGCTCTCAAGATGTGAGCACACTTGTAGACTACACCTAGTTTCTCAGACAATCTGGTAGCGTCTGAATTGTTTTCTTAAACCATTCTAAGCAACCAATCTAAAGGTTTTTACAAAATGTTGCACAGCCACTATAAACAGCGCATCTCCCATTTTTATTTTCGTCCACATGAATTCCTATATTACATTAAACAGAAAATGTTAGATTTAATAAAATCACTTAACAGTTATAAAATTGTTATTATCTCTGATAATAATATAGATCAGGGGTGCCCAAACTTGCTAAACTTAAGAGCCACATACAATAAACTTCAGATTGTTCATGAAAAAATACCTACATGCATGTTTTCACTCTTATAGTTTGTTACAAAAAATATATAAATATTAAGAAATATATATACATAATATTTATTCATGTATGTAATTTTAATCTGCTACTTTGTATTAGTTTCAATGATCAAAAGGTACAAAGCAGAGGTGGAAAATCTCGTGAAATGGTCTAAGAAGAACAACCTGAATCTCAATATGGACAAGAAGAAGGAGATGATCGTGGACTTCAGGAGGACCGAGAACAACCACTCTCCACTACATATCAACTTCTCGACAGTAGAGAGAGCGGACAGCACCAAGTTCCTTGAAGTTCACTTAACTCGTGACCTACCGTGGACTCTCAACATCTCCTTACTTTTCAGGAAGCCACAACAATGACTACACTTCCTGAGAAGACTGAAGTGTGCAAGGCTACTGCCCTCCATTACAGCAACCTTCTATAGGAGCTCCACTGAGAGCATCCTGGATGGCTGCATCACAGTGTGGTACAGTCACTGCAGAGAACTGGATTGGAGGTCAATCCACAGCACCAAGAGTGGCAGAGAGGATCACTGGAGTCAGCCTCCCCTCCCCCTCCATCGACATGATCTACCAGAGGAGGAAGCACAAAATCATTGAAGACCCCTTCCACCCTGCACAAAGCATCTTTCAGCTGCTCCCGTCGGGGAAGATGTATAGGAATTTCAGAGTGAGCACCACCAAACTGAGAAAAAGCTTCCTCCCACGGGCAGTGAAAACGCTGAATAACCAAAGGACTTGCTCACACTAACCATTTGAGACTCTCATATGTACAAAGCAATATTTATTTATTTGATATGTTGTCAAGGCTGTATGAATTAGCTCTGTCAGGTTGGTTTGTAAGGATTGGATGAAGCTTTGACTTCATAAACTTCATTGCAGATACAGTGATTCATAGCAGTGGGTTGTGCTAAAAATTGAGAAGAGTCGCACACTGATTTTCTTCACTTCAGGATATTTCATTTCTGGAACTTGCTTCCAGAACTCAATTGTAGACTTGGATTTATGGTTCGTCAGTAACCCCAGACCTTCTGTAATTCCATTAGTTCCATTTCCATAGCAGATGTATCTGGAACCAGAGCGCAAAGAATTGGACAACCATCATTGATCACATCAACCATGAATGAATTCATAAGAAAGGTAAAGCAGGACTTCAGCTTTCGCAAGTTCTGAAACCTGCCAGATTGTGGTCTTTTATTTCAATATCAGGGGATGTACTTCTTCTCCTTTAGAGATTGTGAAAGTGGCTAAAGCATCTTGACAATATGTTACTTTTAAAATCTCTTATTTTATTCTGAGAGCTGAAAATACTGAGTAAGCTCAGAAACAATTCTATCCTTCCTTAGGAGTGCTATGTTGAGAGTTTGTAGATGATTCATTACATCAGTAAGGAACATTAGCTCTTGCATCCATTCCTCATTTTCCAGTTGACAATAGAACCTTTTCTTTAAGAAAAGACTCCAATAGATCCACAAACCTACTCATGACATTGCTGGTTGACAGCCACGTTACACTGCAGTAAAAAGAGACATCACTGGGTTTATCTTCAAGCTCCAGTTCTTCAATAAACTTTTTGAACTGTCATGTCAAGCCAACTTTATTTATTGTTCATACCATGCTCACACGGTGGGATAAGATAGCGTTTCTCCAGGACCATGGAGCATATTTACATAGATGTACATTATGAAAGCAGTTAACACATTAAAATATTAAGGTTCTCAGTCATACACACTGAAAGTCCATGGCACATGATCCACATCTATACTGGGAGTTCAGGAGCCTGATAGCTTGGGGGAGAAAGCTGTTTTCCACTTTGGACACAAGGGCCCCGAGCAACAGTACCTCCTGTCAGATGGCAGAAAGGAGAACAGTTTATATGCAGGATGTGTGGATCCTTCACAATGTTTATTGGTTTCCACCTGCATCGAGTGTAGTAGATGTCCTTCATGCTAGGAAGAGGTTCCTAATTGTCCTTTCTGCTGACTTCACCATCATCTGCAGGGCCATGGAGTCCGAGGTGGCACAGCTTCCAATCCAGGAAGTGATACAATTGCTCAGAATGCTCTCAGTGCATCCTTTGTAGAATATAGTGAGGATGGAGGGTGGGAGATGGACTTTCCTCAGCCCTTCACATGAAGCAGAGGTACTGCTGGGCTTTCTTGGCTATAGAGCTTGTGTTATGGGACCAGGTGAGATTCTCCACAAGTCCACTTCAAGGAATTTGATACTCTTGATAACTTCAATGGTAGAGCCATCAATGGTCAGGGGAGCATGATCTCCCTGGGTCCTCCTGAAGTTGATAACAATCTCTTGTTTTTTTAAATGTTCAGATACAGGTTGTTTGCTCTGCACCAGCTCATTAGTATCTACACTTCATCTCTGTATGCTGGCACCTCGTTCTTACTGATAAGACGCACCACTGTTGTGTCGTCAGTGAACTTAATGATGCGGTTGAGCTGCGTTTGGTTGCACAATCATGGGCCAGTAGAATGAACAGCAGTGGACTAAGCATGCAGGCCTGGGAGCCCCCCTTGCTCAGTGTGATAGTTTTGGAGGTGCCGTTTCCGATCCGGACTGCCTGTGTTCTCTCCATCAGGAAGTCGAGAATTCAATTGCAGAGGGAATGTTTAGACCCAGCAGGCCCATTTTTCTTATCAGGTACTGAGGTATGATCATGTTGAATGCCGAAGTGAAGTCAATAAACATATGAATCTTTATTTTCCCAGGTGGGTGAGAGCTAGATGGAGGGCGGTGGCAATAGCATCATCCATGGAGTGGTTGGATATGCAAACTGCAAGGGGTCTAGTGACGGGTGCAGCAGGTGCTTGATGTGCCCCATGACGAGCCTCTCGAAGCACTTCATGATGATGGATGTGAGTGCGACAGGGTGGTAATGGTTGCGGTAGGACACAGACGGCTTCTTTGGAATAGGGACAATGTCCCACTGTTTCAAAGCCGTCACCAAACAGTGCTACTCAAGGAGATGTTAAAGATACCAGTGAGAACTGTCAGTGGGTCTTCCCATTTAAGCGTATGAAATCTTCCTTGAAATTGTCAATTTCATAAGAGCATTTGGGTGTTGGGAGCTCAAATGGGTGAGCGGGGTGACAAGATATCGGTTGGGCGGGTGGCTGGGGTATCGGGATCTCGGATGGGAGGATAGCTGGAGCATCAGGAGCTTGGATGGTGGGCAGCTGGGGTGTTGGGAGCTCAGATGGGAGGGCAGTCAGGCCATCAGCTAGCATATTTCTGTGAGCCACACATAGCACGTCAAAGAGCCACATGTGGCACACGAGCCTTGGTATGCTATTATGGCTTTCCATTCTCAATGAAGTGCAGACTCAAATAACAAATTCCACAAACAAATAATTTCACAGGAGATTTTGCATGGAATAATTCTGCATTGTTAGTGGGAATCAGCTCCCTTGTATTCAGTGTGTAGTCGTGAGATTTTCTAAACAGCAACATAAGAACCATTGCCAGGCATTCCTATAAGACCAGAAAAATTCATACAACTGTACTCTCAATAGGACAGATCATCTTCTAGCCAAAATGACAAAATCATTATAAAATTTCAGTTCTCCAAATTTGTTTGCTGGTTCTTTGCTGAGTGAATACTTCTCTCCCCCACTTATGGAGTGTGTCAGTTTATTCCACTCCTTGATTGTACTCCCACCAGGACAGTGCCAGAGCTGAAGCAATTCTGATTTTTCTTTTTGCTCCAAACACATTGCTCCTAACTATTCAAAACAGCTATCAAATTCACGTGCCACTTTTTTAAAAAAAGTAATTTATTGTGCCACTTATGCTTACCTTATGAGAATAACCAGGATTTCAATAAGTCACTTCTTATTTTGGAATCCAGGGATCCAGAATTCAAGATCTACCGTAGATACTTGTATAATCATCAAATTTTTTGGACCACTTTTGGGCCAACAAAAGGGTGTCACATGTCAAACTTTTGACTTCAGTAAGCTCCTGCATTGTTCAAGGTGTCGGGAGCTCAGATGGCCTGGATCCGGTGAGAAGTCCACGATTGGGGCTTGGATGGGCCAGTGGCTGGAGTGGGGGGTGATGAATCTGAATGGCCGGGTGGCTGGGGTGAGGATCCACAATCAGGAGCTTGGATGGACAGGCGGCCAGGGCATTGGGAACTCTGATGGACAGGCTTCCGGGGCAAGGGTCCACTGTCAGGAGCTTGGATGGTTGGGCAGCGAGGGCATCGGGAACTCTGGTGGGCGGACAGCCAGGGTGTCAGGAGCTCCAGTGGGTGGACGGCCAGGGTATCGGGAGCTCAAATGCGCGGGTGGTCGACTTTTACATGGGTCATATAAAAACACCCAACTTGTAGGCCAAAAAAGTGGGCAGGGTTGACTATTACATGGTATTGTGACAGATTATAGATACGTTTTTGGGAGGTAAATTGGGGCAGGTATTTTTAGTGTAGGTCACATACAAACATTTTAAAACAGATTTAAAATATTGGAGCTCTGCTCATGCTAAACAGTCTGGCTCCAAGAGACTTTGAAAAAGCTTTGGAGAGTGCCCAAGAGAGTTCACTAATGAATTGTTGTTTACAAAAAGGCAATAGATAAAATAACTCATCGGAGCCGCAGGCTGTCTGGAGTGGAGCTTGCTGTTCTAAGAGGGTCATGTGGTTTTGAAAGCAGAGAGAGTCAAACAGGCTTTTTCTCAGAGAGAGAGAAAATTTAGTTCTGCAGTGCTACAGTCAGCAGCAGGGACTGGAACAGGACAAGCTGGCAAGCTTGTGGAAAACCCCATTAGGAAGATGGGTGTGAGTCAGCAGCAAGGACTGGAACAGGACAAGCTGGCAAGCTTGTGGAAAACCCCATAGGAAGTCAGGTTGTGAGTGCTTATTTAAGCCTGGTCAAAGCCCTTGTGGTTCATGCAAGAGGAGAGGATTGGCTGCCTAATGTTTCACTTGAAATAAGAGAAACAAAAAGGAACTCTGAATTGACCTGAAAGAAAGAGGTTATCATCTGGAAAACCCTGATGGGGCAAGTTTCTTCAGCAAGACACGGAAGTGGCTGGTTACAAGGAATCAGTTGTGGGTGTCCAGCAACAACAAATCTCTCTCTGAAAACCGACAAGAACCTTTCTGAGTGGTAACCATTTACCTTTCAAGTACCAAAGCCTAGTGAACTTCATAAATGTTAAATTCGGTGCACAGTATAAGAATTGTCTGCAACCAGTGCATTTGGAGGAATGAGAAATGAAATTGGACTGTGAATCAAAGAACTTCTCTGAACTTACACACATATTACATACATGTGCGCTTAGAATTAGAAGGGGGTTAAGTTAGATTAGTTAAGTTAATGGTGATAAGTTAAAAGTGTGATCATGTTTTCATTTTTAAAGATAATTAAAAACAACTTTTGTTTAAGTAACCATTTGTCTTGGTGAATATCTATTGCTGCTGGGTTTTGGGGTCCTCTGGGCTCATAACAGTATTGATGATTATACAAATATTGTACAGTATTTAATCCACAAAAAAATAAATGAATAGATATAGTATGAAACATCCCTTAATCTATGTTGCACATCTTTTGTATAAAAATATTGATACTTTAAAATGCAAGGCAGTTCAGGCATTTGTTTAATATTTATACAAATTTGGACCCATTAATTGCACAGATACTGGGAGCATATTCAGCAATTGTACAAAATTGATTTTCTCAATTTCCAAATCATCCAAACTCATGACTCTTCACATATTGAATGACCACTAGGGGCCATTAAAAATGAGGTACGAGGTGAAGAAGACCTTCCAACAAAACGACCCTTTGTTTATGATCCAGAAAAAAATTTGAGTGTGTTACATTAAATCTTTCCTTTGCAAACTAGTGATGAAGATTGACCATCACTGGACTATGGGTTTGAATCTATTCTGAACCCAGTAGCAGCTATTCCAAACTTGGAATCCTTAAAGCTGGTACAAAATGCAAGAAAAGAGGAACCAAACAAGGCCATCAGCCCCTCGGACCTGTGCATCATTCAATATGATCATGGCTAATCAATACTGTCCTCCACTCCTCTTCAATGCCAGTTCCCCATGACCCTCAGTTCCTCGATCTTTCAAATATTTATCCATCTTCAAGTTAAATATATGCAATGACCCAGCCATCACTGCTTTTGGGTGAAGAGTACTCCAGAGAAGAAATGTCTATGCATTTCACTGTTAAATTATTGGTTCTTTATTTTGTAATTATACCCTCCCTCCCCCCACCCCCCACTCCTATTCATGACTCTCACTCAAATGAGGATATCTCAACATCTATTTTGTCAGGCTCCTTAGGATCGTATTGTTTCAACAAAACTCCAACACATACATCAAGTTGCTTTTTATCAATTACAGCTCAGCTTTCAACATCATCAACCCCTCAGTACTGGTCAGCAAACTTCCAAACCTGGACCTCTGCACCTCCCTTGACTTTCTCATCAGAAAACTAGTCAGTGTGAATCAGTAATGACTCCTCCTCATTGACAATCAACACAGGTGCACGTCAGAGATGCAGGCTTAGCCCACTGCTCTATTCTCTCTACACCCATAACTGTGCTCTGGGCACAATTCAAATACCATCTACAAATCTGCTGATGACACCACAGTTGTGAGCAGAATCACAGACAGCAATGAGGAAATTGTTCAGGAACAAGATTAGATCAGCTAGTTGAGTGGTGTCACAACAACCACCTTGCACTCAACATTAGCAAAATGAAGGGACTAATTGTGGACTTCAGGAAGGGGAAACCAGGAGAACACAAACCAATGCTCATCAAGGGGTCAACAGTGGAAAGGATAAAGAACTTAAAATTCCTGGGTGTTATCATCTCTGAGGATCTATCCTGGGGCCTCCATGTTGATGCAATCATAGAGAAGGCTCACCAGCAACTCATGAAGAGTTTTAGGAGATTTGATAGATCATCAAGGACTCTTGTAAATTTCTACACGTGTACAGTGGAGAGCACTCTGACTGGTTGTATCACTGTCTGGTGTGGAGGAGCCAAAGCACAAGACAGGACAGGAAAAGGCATTAGTCTTCACTCTACTAAGGACATCTACAGTGCCTTCATCGCCCTGGCCATGCCCTATTCTCATTGCCACCATCAGGCTCCTGATGGTGAACACCCAACATTACAAAAACAGCTTCTTCCCCTCCACCATCAGATTTCTGAATAGACAGTGAACCACACGTGGCTACCTCACGTTTTCTCTTCTATTGCACTAATTTATTTATTTAAAAAATGTAATTTAGAGCAACTTTGCACCTGTAATGCTGTCGTAAAACAATGAATATCATGACACATGTTCATGGCAATAAATTCTGATTCTGAATAGAGACCCAAACTGCCAACTCTCTCTTTGTAGATTAACCATCTCATCCTATGAATAGCCTTAATGAATCTCCTTTGGACAGCCACATCACAACATGCCTTTGCACCTATTTTCATAGAGCCAGCAGACTTGCATTTCTCCAGGTCATTAACGCAAATAGTTCCCTGGAGTAGTCCATCAGTTACATCCATGCAGCCTGAAAGATCCTTATTTATTGGGTTCAAATCCCACACTGTCTGTGTGGAGCTTGTACTTTCTCTGGGGGCTCTGGTTACCTCTCACCCTTCAAAAATGTACCGGGGTGTAGGTTAATGGGGTGTAATTTTGGCAGCACAGACTCGTAGGGCCGAATTTGCCTGATACAGTGCTGTATGTCTAATTTAAATTTAAAAATGTAAATTTAAATTCTAAGTTTAACATTTTTAAATTGAGAGATATAGTACAGGAACAGACCCTTATGGCCCACACTGCCCAAATACACCCATGTGACCAATTAAGATATTAACATATACATCTTTGAAATGGCTAGTTTTAATCCATGCTAACACACTTTCTTCAACACTTTTATTGTTAAATAATGTAATGCTTCTTATGTGGCACCTTGTCAAAAGCCTTTGGGAACTTTTTTTTAAAAAAAGGTATTTTTCCAAGTACTGTCTGCTCCAAGTTAAAAGGGCCTTTTGGTATCCTACTAGAATTCAGCTCTCATCCTTTTTGTTCCATATTCTCCTTTTATTATTTATCTTAAAGTTATATGGTTGAACTTGCCATAAAATGTTAGACAGAAATTGATATTTCCTTACAAGAAATTTTGCTTATTTATATGTTATTTTTCAAACAATAAAATTTAATCTGTTATGGCTTCTTGAATGGAGCCTTATTCAACTCGACCAAGGATGCGAGTCCTGTATGCATTGATCCACCGAGAGAGTGAGTGTTTAACAAGAACACAGATCACAGGTTAACGCAAGATACACTCTCTTCATGTGAGAACTCCTACACCTCAATCCTGTCAACCAAGACTCCTTTCATCTTTGAGAAAGAACGTCATTCTCAGTAAATGAATGTTAGAAAATATTATCTAAATTGAATTCATCCCATTTTATTCCAAAACAATAAAGGAACCTTAATTTGTTAGCGCCAACTATGGTTCATGGACCAATCAGGTCCTATGACAACAGACATTTTAATTAATCAAAGCAATCTATTAGATGACATTAGGCTGAGATAATGTGAGAACAACTCTAGTGATGAAGACTTGGAAAACCACATACCCAAATTCATATTTTCTGTTTCCATTACTGTGCACACCTCAAGTAGATCACATATAGAAAAAAATATTGCTTTCTGCAAAAAAATATTACATTCTATATCAGAACACAAAAGTTTGATACAAAGTAATAGCTGTCACTTAACTTTTGTTAAGAACATTAATGTTTATTTAGAACCCACTCCAATCCAAGTTCATTGCTACAGTGAGGATAATTCTTGCTATATCATATGGCAGACAAAAGTTAAAGAATTTCATGTGTGTTACATTGTAAATGTAGTATTACATGACAATAATGGAAACACTACCTTTTATTTCTACATGGCACCAGGTAAGAAAAATTATGTAAACTGATTCTTCTTAAACCTCAGTCCTCCTAATCTCTGTTCATGAAAAGTCTTTGTCTGGTATTCCTTAATAAATAAGTGTTTAAACCTTTCCTTAACTGAACTATTACAAAATTTCTTGATGAAATTTACTGCTTCCATTTTTCATTGAAAAATATGTGGCACACAGGAGAAAATTTCCTCCCCACATTCAGAAGGAAATACTTAGCTGGCCTCCTAAATTAATTTTCAATACAATTTACAAATAATGGTGAATGCATTTAAAATAGGTAGCACAAATAATAATTTAAGATATTAAATCACAGAATCAGTACATCACAAAAACAAGTGCCACACAGAAGCAAGCTATTCAGCACACTGAGCCCATGCCAGATCCTGATGAATCTTGTACCAAAACCCTAGCCCCATACTGAATAATCCCTTCTGAGCTTATAACCAGCTCGTTTTAAAGACCACAATTCAATCTGTCTTGATTCGGTCTCTATTCTATATCCTGCCATTTGTTGCAGGAAAATATCCCACATTTTTCATTCAACTTAATTCTCTTTCATGCTTCTTAACTCATCTGTCAATGCATAACAGGCACTCTCAAACTAATGTCTAAGTCTTTCATGATTTAAATATCTCTATGAGATCCCATTCTCAACCTACTATGTTTTTAAAAATGCCAGCTTCATGTAATCTATGTAATTGATGTCCCTCATCCGGAGAGCTCCCTGCTCTACTCTTGCCAAGGCCTCTTCGAAAATGTGGAGTGTAGAATTGAAGGCAATGTCTCAGATGTGGCTCTCACAATTTCGTTGTTACTGAACTCCATGCTTCTAATTTAAAAAATTTTTAAATTATTGTATGAAACAATGAAATTTAAGTGTAAAGACCAATGAAGCTATGAAAAGATAAAGATGAAACTAGCCTCTAGAGTAAAATGCACCACAGCAAATCAAATATACTTCACTTCATTCCATCCGATGTTAAATGCTCTCCCAAATATTTGGATGTGGGGAAAAATGGTGCATATGCAGACCTTTAATTATATTCTGCCATTCTACATCTTTAATTAGTTGCTTACCAGCAAGAAGTGATCAACCCCTATTTTCAAAGTTTAAATTTCATAGTCATCCCATTATTTGGGATGATGTATCATTTGTAATAAACAAGTAATATGTAAAACAAGGTTGTAAATTTAACAACAAAAAAACCCCAAAATTTGAAAATAAAACTATCAAAACCAAAGTCCCATTGGTGGTTTGGGAAGGGACTCAAGCTTGCCAGAAATGCCCCCGCCTGCTGGTCTGTGGATTCAATATAGGTGTCTACAGTTTACGTCAAGGAATACTTAAGGTAGGTCTGTGAGTGTAAAAAAAGATTGAAAACCATTGTTCTAGTTAAAACATCCATTGTCCCGATACAATCCAAATCCCACATTATTTTCCTCAACAGCCACAGGGGCTGTAACCCTGACCCTTTCAGCGTATTCCAAACTATTACTCAGGACTCGATACACTTTTCATGTCCAAATACTTACAATTTGGTAGCATCCCAATTACTATACACTGAAGGTGAATTACATGACTGCTTTGTTGAAAATTCTGAGGCAGAGGAGAGACAGCAGAATGACTGACTACAGTAAAAGTCCTGATGTCCATTATCTATGGGGATTGGTAGATGCCAGATAAATGTATTTTCTGGTTGCTTGAGACCTACTCTTACAATGCCCGACTAATGCATCTGCATTAACAATACAGTAAACAGTTTAATAACAAAATACAAAAATACTATACTGTACTTACACTGAATAAACTTCACTGGCATGAATATTAAAGCATTTTACTTTATTTTCAGTCACATTCTTTGAAAATATTTAACTGCATCTGCAGGTTCCTCCCCTCCACAAAGCCACCCAAAAGACCAAACAGTTACCTCCCTCCTCCCCCCAAGTTTATAGATAAAGCCTCTGACTGGGCAACTCTTACTAAGCAGGGATAAGGAGACACTTTAAGAAAGTCACCTCAACAGTGAGGGGCATCAAACAGCTCTTCATCCTGGGTGGCGCCATTTTATTCAAACACAACTTTATTCAAACAGCTGTTACAAACAAAGCACAACCTATTGCTCCATCTTCACCAAAGTTTTCCTTCATTTACTTTTACAATTTTACATCTATGTAATTTTTACCTATTATTTTATTCTTATTTATTTTAATTTTTTAAATTTATTTTCTTCAATATTTTTTGCTAGTTGGTCAAGGTTGCCAGTTGCTTGAAATATGGATACCAGGGGTTTTACTGTCGTTAGACAAATGACAGAAAGCCCCAACTGGAGGAACTGACAACAATTTAGAAGGGCAGTTAAAATGTGTAAATGACAGCCCTGTGCTTGGCAAGATACTGCCAATAAAGATGTCCAAATGTAGAGGTTTTTTTTTAAATCCTTCCTTAAAGCAAGTATTCATGCATGGTGGAGACACAAAGGATGCCACAGTGAAACAGTAATGTGTGCAGACATTCCCTTTATTGCAGAGTAGATTTCCCCTCAGCCTAAAGTTTCCTCCACATCACAAAGTCATGCTTCTGTAAATGACTTCTTGAGTTGGTATGTGACAGGGGTGGAAAGGGAAATTGATAAGTGTTGCAGGGAAATAAGTGGGCTAGTGGGAATGCTCTAAGAACCAGTATACTTGCTAGGCCAAACTGTTCTTCTTCTATGTTGTTAGAAAATATGAAATACCTGTATATACACAAAGAAAATGGGAAACAACTGACCCAAGAGAGAACAGAAAGTTGACCCCAAAATAGGGAAGGTTTTACCTGAACATGGTGGTGGCACAGTTGGTGTAGTGATTGGGACCAGGGTACAAATCCCATATTGTCTGTAAAGAGTTTGTTTGTTCTCCCTGCATCTGTACGGGTTTTCCCTGAGGCTCTGGTTTCCTCCCACCATTCAAAATGTACCAGGGTTTGTAGGCTAATTGGGTGTAAATTGGACGGCATGGACACATGGCTCAAAATGGCCTGTTACAGTGCAGTATGTTTAAATTTAAATAGCAAGAGTGGAAATAATTCAACCTGACACCATATCAGTATTGAAAGAGGAAGGATACTCTGAATCAGACCTCAACAAGATCTAGGGCATCCAGAGGTAGGTATACAGCTGCAAAAATAATGTGAAACCATAGGATTACAGCCATCATGGAAGAGAAAGAATGAGAGAGAAGAAGGAGTGAGGGGAGAGGGAGAAAGGTAGAGAAAAATAAAAAAAAGTGAGAAAAGATAGGAAAAGAAAGAGAGGGAAGGATGGAAAGAGGGAAGGAAAGAAAGGTAAAGTCTTGACACTGCCTAATTGTATTCTCTGAAACTTTTGAAGTTTGAATATGGCATCCAAGAACGTACTTTTGGCACAAAATGTGTAGGCACAATCTTTGTCAGAGGTATGTAGAATAAGTAGATCATAACATTGCTGGTTTAACACCACTGCTGCTTTCAGAACTCCATACTCCAGGTAGCAATTTGTTTCAAGATTATACAGCTGGACATAGAGTAAGCAGATTGGTGGATCTGTCTACAGCATTATATAAAGGTTATGTATCAACTGATTACAGGTTATAGCTGTGAGATTATTTATTTTGGTTGTTGCTGGTATTAATCTCCACAGCTATGAATTCCTTTTGTGAATGGAGTGAACTTTCAGTATCCCCTTTCCAAATACTCCACCACATTTACTATCTAGAGTTCATACACTGGAGGTTCACCTCCTCTCCAGTACAGCCCTTGTTCATTGTGGTACAGCAATATTTCCAAAGAGTTTAATACCTCCAGCAGACATGTACTCTCTTCTTGAAAGGAGAAGGGAAAGTCTCAGGAGGTCTATAACAATATTGGAAATCCTGGTGAAGAGTTCAGCCCATCAAAATCAAATGAACTGCCAATGAGCCTTGCCACATGCAGGAAACATCCCTGGACCTGAATAGGGCTAACCATTTTACTACACCCTAAGTCAATGTTGTATGTTATAATTTTATGTAATTATAAAACACTTTTGTTCTGCAGGTCTAACTCTAAACATACTGTTAAATATTATTTTACCATCGCACTTTCTATCTGATGGCTTTGCCCCCAGCTTTCTGCAATGTTCGAATAAAATTTAACAAGTAGCACTCCACCTTTTGATAATTGTTATTAGCACTAATAATTTCAGTGACAGTTCCATTTTTATTTCTTTACCATTTCCACTACCCCGTCTACCTGTTCACTTGCATTGCTGCTCCTTCCCCAACAAATGACTTATACCTTCCACACAATCACAGGTTGTCCTTCTTGTTCTTTCTTCCCCAAGCACTTTCTCGCCTTTCTCCATCTGTACTTACATAAAAAACTGCTACTATTCTTTGTACTGGTCTCTACTCTTTGGTTCTAATGAGAGGTCATAAAGCTGAAAAGTTAACTTTGGTCCAGATTCTTTCGAACTAGACCATGAAGATTATATTCTCTTTAACCTATAACTTCTTCAAAAATGCAAAATTTCTAACTACTTCGTGTGAAGTCCCATTTGTCTGCCTTTTCTTTAAACCTATCTTCATCCTTTTGCTGTGCATTGTTTAACACACCAGGTTATGTATCAATGAGAAATTTTAAATCTGGACAGGCATTATTATTGAAATACAGATTCAAAATAAGTGCCCACTGTATGACCACTATTTGGAGTGGTAAACATGGAGCATTTACACCAAATTATGTCTCTTCCCCCCCCCCCAGAAAAAAAATCATACAACTGACCAAATTTGCTTTCATCCAAAATCAAGTGCTAAAATCGGATGGGCTGTTCCCAGTGGGACCTCCCTCAGCTCAATTTGCTTCCAACAATTTGCTGAGTAGCATTGAAATGCAGAGCATCAGCCCTCAATGGCAGTAGCGTGGTAGAACCAGAATATGACTTCTATGGGAAGACTATGGGAGTATGCAAGGGGACATTTGGTTTTTTTGAGGACTAGGATTTGAAAGCTCCTTTGAAATGTCAATCAACAAATCCTTTGTAGCTTCCCTCCTCAATTCACTAAGAATGAACACGTGGGCAGAGCCCCTCACCCCCAAGAAGTCTTGCTCTTTCTCATGGTCCTCTTTCTCCACCTGCTGTTCAGACTCTGCCACTTGGCATCAGAATCCAGGCCTCCACATTATTCTTCTTTTGATACCGGCTTTTGCGTACAATTGGCCAAGTTGTGCAGCGCAAGACTATAAAATCTCTACCTCTGTATGCCTTGCACTGCAGGGCATCATTGAACTAAGGTAAGCTATTAAATCTTGTCCGGGAGAAATCAATCATATTTTTGATGACTCTTGAGGTATTTTCGTGCCTTGCATTATATCTGTCCTCAGCTGCTGAGGTTTGAGTTAGTACTGGTGAGAGTAGCCACAGAAATACAGTGTAGAACTTCTTCCCATGATCCATTGCTCAGCATAATGGCAACCATGGAAAATTTTCAGCAAATGAGGATTCCCTCAGGAATTTTCATGGGAGCTCCAATGTGCACCAATGCAGTTAATTCCTGCTTGCAGTGTTATGAGAAGCCAGCAAAGCTGATATATCCCAGCAACTACAACGAAACTGGCTCTTCACTGAAATCAAAGTAGATAAAATACATTTTTAATAAATGCAATATGTGTGAGATCTCTTTGATGCGGCAGTCAGCCACAAATTGTGAGACCAAACAGAAATTTGCATGGTTGTTTGGAAATGTCCTCAGACAAGGAGGTTGAGAGTCGACCCGTTTTGATCACAGTCGAGAGAAAAATCCAGGCACCAAAGTGAGATTAAATTTGGCAGGATTAGCACCCCAAAAAATAGGCAAAGTACTAACTGATGAGGTTATTGTCTAAATAATCCAAATGACAGGACAGCAATGGAATTAGTTTGAATCTTCTATGCCAATTTGATAGTTCCGAATCAGACTCTAAAAGGAATGAAAATTGTATTAATAGAAGTGAAAATGATGCCATGAATTGTGCTAAAAGCCAAACCACATCAGAAAATTTTGCTCTCCATCCCAACTTGGCTCCTTTGCAACTCTTGTCTTATATTAATGCAGTTGTGACGTATTTCTACCGACACCAGCACCAATGATCAGCGTACTGTAAGCAGCAAACAGATTCTGGGAATATATTCTGCAGAAAAATTTCATGGCAGGTGGAGTGTTGGGAGACCAATATCCTGCTGCCCACATATTGACAAACTAGGGTCAGGGTTAGAGTTCAGGTTAGTTTGTCAATATGTGGGCAGCAGCATAATCATCCCTCTCGTGTTTACTGGTCTCCTCTCTTAGAGATTGTGTCACGATAAACTACCACTTTTGGTTGGCCTATGCTTTCATTCCCCTGTGCCTGTTTCTAGCTCTTAGTGGGATCAGTGGTTTATTTCCTTTTCAGTACTTGTGCATTTTGATACGTCCTGGGGCAAGTTTGTTGTCTGCATAGTGGGTGACCTTATATTCCAACTTTAGGGGTTAGGGTTAGGTGTGGGATTTGGGATGGGGTCAGGAATTTGGTTCAGGTTAGGGTTAGCTGTGGGGTTTCAGGGAAGGGTTAGGGTTATTGGCCCACAGCAACAGAGAGCAGGCAGCAGGACGCCGGGACAGCAGGCCACAGGAGAGGGCAGGCAGCACTAAAAAAATCACAGTACACAATATACTAGGAAAATGACGCTACACAATTTAGTAAGAAAACTATGGTACACAATCCCGACCTGAGTTGGTCCCGGAATGTCTGCAGTCCAGTTTACAGTGTAGGCAGTGGCAAAAATTACAAGGGGCCTAGGTGCAAAAGAAAGAGACAGGACTGGAATGGCACCCCCATTCCAGTTGTGTACTTTTTATATAGCATAGGTTCCATAAAAATGGGAATAATATCCCAGAATGAAGTGGCTGTGTAAAATGCATCATAGATACTCAGATCATTTTTTTTTTAAAAACAAAAAATTAACTAGATCTTGAAAACTGCAGATAATACCAGAGCTATTCCCACCTTTGTGTGATAGTGATCCATCTTTCAAAAGAAAGACAGGGAATTACACCATACAAAGACAAGAAGCTCATTCAATCACAAGAGGGAGAATGTAGTGAAAATAGTTGTATAGCAACAGTCACACAGAATCATCTGATGCATTTTATCACCTGAAATCTAATTTAATTAAAGATTGGTAATCACTGAAATTGGTAATAAGGCAAATCTAAGACTGATGCTGATGCCAAGCAGCTTGTTTTGGAAGCCACAGTCCTCTCCAAGGAAGGTATGGTTCAGGCTGAATTCCTGCACATTGATAGAAGATAACTGATAAACTATGCCCACAGTTCGACCTGGAAACATGCCCTCTCAGCCACAATATCACTACAATCAAGAATGCCTCAAAGAATCATCAGTAGTTATGCCTCATAGAATGATCACTCTCATGAGTGAGAAGGATCAAATTCAAATCTGAGAGAACAGAGAGGGTATTGTAATGTCAGCCAACACATTTATTTTAACCTCTCAACTCAAATTGAGGCGGGTCACCACAAATATGAAATTCTGATCTGTTGAAACTTATTAAATTCCTGGGTCGGGCTCTTGGACATCAGGAAATAATTCAAACCCAGCTATTGCAAGCGAGATAGGGACAGAAAACATTGGTTCTAAAATCCTATTTTGACTGAATTGCCTCTCATAAAACTTGCTAAGAACTTCTAATCCTTTAAAAATGTCAGAAACAATGGTCAAACAAGGCTCAAACTCAAAGTCCTTCATTTAGCCATCACCCTGCATCTTCCAATAAGCAAAACTCTTCTCCTATGGTGAAGAATTAACAGTCTTTGGATGGCCCATCATGGGATCCAAAGGACAGAGATTGTTAACCAAATGTATTTCAACAGTCAGATGCTCAACTGCTCTTCTGACTATGGAAACCATGAAACTATGGTTTTGCACACTTTAGTCATTGGAAAATGTGAAGATCTGTAGATCTACAACCCTATGTTTGTTGATGTTCTAAAATTGTCATTTTATTGAGTTTCTGTTAATTAGTGAAATATCACATCGTTGGCTGGATGATTTTGTGATGATTGGGACCATTTTAATTTATGGGGATCAATGGAGACATTATAATGAGCAGACGGACTGTTTTGTTTCGGGGTGGCACATTGTCTTAGGAGTTAGTGCAACGCTGTTACTGCACCAGCAATCAGGACCAGGGTTCAAATCGTGCACTGCCTGTAAGGAGTCTGCATGGGAGAACCAGGGTGTAGGTCAACTGGGTGTATTTGGGCTGTATGGACTCATGTTACCATGCTGTATATCTAAATTTATATCTCAGGAAGGTGGGAGAGGGTGGCCGAAGTATGTGACTGTAAGATCAATCCATTCAGAGTGAGTAACAAAACTGTACAGCCATAAAATCTCTGGAATCCTAGGAAGCATGAAGAACTGCTAGTGTTGCTCTGGGGACAGCACTTTTGTCCCCATTTCCTGTTGCCTTCTTCCTTTTCCAAATCCAAAATTGCTTCTGCCAATTAATGCAGTGCAAGGCACATCACCTTCACTGTGAAAACCCTTGATGATGAATAATAAGCAACAAGTCCAGATCTGACCAAGCACCTGAGGTCCACCTTGAGTGTGCTGGCCTGTTCCACAATGATGCATCTGGAGTGGTTTGGGTCCTCGCTGCTGTGAAGGGTCACTGGGGGAGGTCTACTCAGTTCTTATTCACCAAACTTTGAAGGGAATATCCTTTGTTTCCTTGCAGGCAGCCATTAAGTTTGAAAGGAGATCCAAAGAGATAAGAAAACTTGAATTCCCAGAGCAGGAAAATATTATGTCAGTTCCCAGATCAAGTCCATGAGAATTAATCCTTCCTTGTATCTGAACACCAATTGATCAAGTGAATTAAACAGCACTGTAGAATTTCCACTGGAGTCCAGAGTACAAACAGCCAGTAAGGTGTTACCTCTGTCACTAGACCAAATAATATGCAGGTACTTTACAGACCACAAAAGTAATCCCAGGGGGATTTGGATTACCATCCAAACCTTTATTTTGAAAACTTGTCATACCTTAAAAATGGACAATATAAATGTATCCATTTTTGCTCCTGAATAATAAATCTCTTTTGAATTTTTTATTTAAAATTTTAAAACCACAATACATTCCAGTTTATAATGAATTATATATATCCTAAGAAAGAAAGAAGAAAGGAAATTATCAAATAGATATACAAATTTAAATCAACTGCCGTGAAACCAAGAACCATCACCAGGATGAGCAATTGAGAGCTTAAATTTTCAAACCAACGTGTTGTAGATATGAACAGTTTTTTAAAAATGTGATATTTATCATGTAAACTATGTTAGTGTTTCAAGAGGAATACAAGATCTTAATTCAGTATGCCATCTTTGCATCCCCAAATCCATATCAGTCTTCCAAGTAATAATTACACATTTCCTTGAAACAGCTAAAGCTAATTGTAAAAATTCAATTTGATATATAGTTAATTTTAAACTAAGCATCTTAATATTTCCCAACAAAAATAACATTGGATCCAATGGAAGTATAACCTTTAATATTTTCTCCAAAAATACTTTAATTTGTATCCAAAATGGCTCAACTTTAGTACACTGCCAAGTTGAATGAAAAAAAGAACCAATCTCTTTATTTCATCTAAAGCACAACTCTGAAGATATTAAATTAAAACTTTTTAATTTTTGAGGCATTAAATACAATTGATGCAAAAAATTATATTTTACTAATTTATATCTTACATTAATAATTTTAGTCATATTATCTTTACATAACATTCTCCAATCATTTTGATCTATTGTTCTACCTAAATCAGTTTCCCACCTTAATCTTGATTTATGAATATCTGATTTGGACATTTTCCTTTGAAGTAATTTATACATTTCTGAAATAAATTTATTAATACCTCCTTGAGTAAGCAAAATTTCTACTTCAGGCAGTCCAGGTAATCTGAGACTTTGACCTAATTTATCAATTAAAAAGGCTTCAACTTGATAATAACAAAAAAAGCTATTATTTGGAACATTATATTTTCCCTTCATTCATTGAAAAGAAATAAAATAATCAGCTTCAAAACAATCTTCTATTGTTTTAATCCCCATTTGATTCCATATCATTAAAAATTGATTATTAAGAGTAAAAGGAATTTATTTTTATATAAAGGTGTTTTACGTGAAATCATACCTTTCCCACCTATCTCATAATCGATTTAATTCCATAATTCAATTAAATGTTTCAGTAGAGATGTGACCTTGTTACCAATTAATAATTTAGTATTCTATTTATAAATAAATTCTTGTATAGATTTTTCATCTAATTTAGTTAAATCTATCTTAGCCCATGTTAAAGATTTGTATAAATCAAACATTTCATTAATAAATTTCAACTGAGAAGCTTTATAATAATTTTGAAATGTGGAAATCTAAACCTCCTAATTCAAATTTAATATTTTTACCATTTTCCATTTCCACAAAAATTTCCTAATTATCAAATCTAAATCCTTTAAAAAATTGAGATATAATACAAGGAATAGATTGAAAAAGATATTGAATCGTTGGAAAAATATTCATTTTAATTCAATTCACTCTACCTATTAAAGTTATAGGTAATCAGTCCATCTATTTTAATCCTCTTTAATTGTATTAAATAATGGTAAGCAATTCAACTTGTATAAATTATCTAATTTTTAAAAATCAATGTTAATACCTAAATATTTAATTCTATTATCTGGCCACCTAAATTGAACAATCTTTTTACATTGACTATAATCACACTCAACCAAAGGCATAATTTCACTTTTATCCCAATTAATTTTATAACCTGATATTTCACCATATTCCTTTAATCTTGTATACAATGAACACAAAGAAATTTCAGGATCTGTTATATAAATCAAAACATCATCAGCAAATAAATTGATCTTAACTTTAATTCCTTTAATATTAATGTATTGTCTTATTAATTGTGCTAAAGGTTCAATTAGTTGGTCTAGTTAATGAAAAGGCAAAAGATATTTGTCCATTTATCACCGCTTTAGCAGAATAATTTTTATATAAAGTTTTAATCCAACTAATAAAGCTGATCTAACACCTTAAATAAAAAAAAACTCCATTCTAATCTATCAAAAGTCTTTTCAGCATCTAATGATAAAATCATTAAATCAAGAAATCAGATTTCTTCTAGGAAACATGAAATAAACTAATTAACTTAGCAATTATCCTGAAGGAAATCATTTTTAACAAATCCAGATTGATCTAAATGAATTAAATTTGGTAAATATTTAGTCAACATACTTGCCAAAACTTTAGCTACAATTTTATAATCAACATTTAATAATGAAATTGTTCTATAAGATTCAGTCTTTAACAAATCTCTATTTTTCTCAGGTATTACTGTTATAATTGCATTAGTAAAAGACTCCAGTAAAGAATGGACTTCCATTGCTTGTTTCAATGCCTCCATTAATGGAGGTATTAACTAAATTTCTTATAAAATTCAGATGGAAAACCATCTTCACCTGGAGACTTACCATTTTGTATAGTATTAAGAGCATTAATAACTTCTTTAACCATAAATGGGGAATCTAAATCTTAATGATCTTGGCAATTTAAAGAAGGAAGATGAACTTTAGATAAAAAAAACTATTAATCTTTACTTCATCATTATTGGATTGAGATGTATATAAATTAGAATTAAAATCTCTAAAAAAATCATTTATATCTTGGGGTTTATAAGTAATTTCTGGATTTCTTTTAATAGCATTAATAATTCTTAACCCTGTTCCATCCTCAATTGCCAAGCCAATACTTTATAAGCTCTCTCCCCCAATATTCATAATATTTCTGTCTAGTGCTCAGAATTAATTTCTCTGGTCTATAAGTCTGTACCGATTTATAATACATTTTCTTATCTATTAAACCTTTTTCTTTTCAGATTGATCACTCTACAAATTTCCTTCACTGGCAAACAACTTCAATGTCATTTTTTCTGATACCTGCTTATGTTTGGACCTGGATTTTTAACAGGTAGATTGTTGAGATTTGATAACAATGATGTTTGCTAGTTTATTGTAAATACAGAGAGAAACAGGTGCAGTTAAATTCTTCCTTGCTGCAGCCAAACAGGGCCTATAAGATACACCAATTACAATAGTATAAATTAAATGACCACAATGTGCCAATACAGAAAAAGAGGTCAGACATATCAAAGGATAGATAAATAAGTTTTCACAGTAGCAGTTAGTGAAAGAATGATAAAGTGCTGTTTCAATAGTGAAAATTAACCTTTTGGTTGTTCTGGAGGAGTTTGTGATTGGGGTTCGGGTAATATGGGGAGATTCAAAAGCCTGATATCAGCAAGAGATTGTGTCCAGGGTGATGTATGTTCACATTCTATAATTGATTCAGTAACAAAAAAATTGTTACAGATATTCCCTTGACTCAAGGTTTTATTCAGGGTATCAGACAGTCTCGGAGTATGGAGCAAATATGTAAGGGAAGAAGCCAAGTCATAATGGATGGACTGACTGTTTGAATGGATAAGTAAGGCAACTATTACAACAGAGGGAGCTTTCAGGGGAATGTAAACAAAACTAGCTTGATACAAAAAAAGGTGACTGACTTCACCAATTTAATCTTTTAATATGAAAATTTAACTCATGAATTGAAGGTTCTCTGAGTAACAAATATATTTTTCTACCACCCGCTTGTCAAATACATCTCCCTACCACTATCTAACTTTGCTCAGTGGATGGCATGGTTGGCGTAGTGGTTAGTGCAACACCATTACAGTGCCAGTGATTGGAACCGGAGTTCGAATCCCGCACAGTCTCTAAGGAGTTTGTACGTTCTCCCCATGTCTGCATGTATTTTTTCTTGGGGGCTCCAGTTTCCTCCCACTGGCTTTAAATTTAACAGTCTTTCCTTTTGAGTCAGAAGGTTGCAGATCTGAACTTCAGTCCGAAAGACTGGAGCAACTATCCCAGGTTAATGCTTCAGCATAAGACCTGCAATGTTTAGAATTCTTGTCAGAAACAAACAAGGACCTTAATAGTCTCTCAAATTCTAGGGAACTATTCCAAGAAATGAAGATGGTTCTGATCAGCATCACCTAAATAGATTATCCAGTCATTATCCAATAATATGAGATGGCTTGCACAAATTAATCACTGTACTACCCTTCATCATAGCAATGGTATCAGCTGCAACATTTTTGGGACATTTGGAGGATGTGAAAGGAGCTCTATGACTGCACAACCTATTTCCTCTAGAATCTCTCCCACAAAATCAGCAACTTGTTCCATTTCTATAGGGAGAGCAAAGAAAACTTTAAATGAAAATGCTGGTTAAAAAAAAAAAATATTCAGTAAAATCTTCAACTCAGTAAAGAGCATCTGTGGGATGGGAATTGGCCATCAAAAGCATTCTAATCATTTCAAAAAATGTTTAGACTTTAAACATTAATGTTTTCCTTTATCATAACAAAACAACAGAATCCATGATGAGATCATTGCTTCAAAGAATTGCACAATCAAAAAGGATGAATTCATACCATGTGTTGGAACCCAGAGATTGAAACACACATCCTGTTTATGAAAAGCATCAAAGAGTAGACAACTTTTATCATACTGTACAACTCATCTTGTTGCACTTGTGGATAGAATTGTTTTTTTTCCCTCTAGAAATGACAGATTTAATGGTAACCCTTATATATAACAATGATTTGCTTTAAACAATGAGCATCTGGATAATTTTAATGTATGGAAATTTAAGAATTGATTCCCATCAATGATGAGGAGCTGTCACTGGGACAGTGGTGGAGAGGGTTAGTACTTTCAAGTTCTTGTGAGTTCGCATTTCAGAGGTGTTCACCTGGAGCCAGCACATTGAGGCAACCATGAAGAAGGCAATCATTGCCTCTATGGTCTTAAAAGTCAGAGCAGATTTGGCATGTTGCTGAATATTTTATTAAACATTGTGAAAATGTGGATTTTTAACCAAAGGTAAAACTGTCCCACCATTGAACATTGCTGTAGGAGAGAAGGAGCAATCATTAAAGATCCACACCACCAAGGACATGCTCTGTTCCCACTGCTGCCATCAGAAAAAATGTATAGGTGCCACAAGACTCTGATCAGGTTCAAGAAAAGTTGCTATCCCTCCCCCATCAGTCTCCTAAGAAACAAACTTAATCCAAGACTCATTTAAGGACTCTAACTTTGCATATTATTTATTATTGAACATTTATTTTCTGTATTACAGATTGTTTGCATATCTTTCTTTGATAACAGTTCTCTCTTTTGCATATGCATCTTTTCTGGAGTACAGCATTTTTGTACCACCGATAAGTATAAATTCTGTCGGACCCACAGGAAAAAGAATCTAAGAGTTGAATGTGATGTCATGTATGTACTTTGACAATAAATCAGAACTTTGAACACAAGAACTACCAAGATACTCTGCTTATGGTTAAACATGAAAGCCAAATGAGAGTGCTTTGCTATGTCTGTGAACTGTAGTTTATGCCAGCAGTGCTGAGGGCTGGTGTCGTATGGCAGTAGTTGTTATTAGATGTGGGTTTAATGCTGGGAACATACCTGATCTGTGATTGTGGCTACTGTCCTGACATCAGCATTCTGTGAACCCAAAATTTTCATAAGCTTGACTTACTTCAGGTGAAATTAATTGTTCACCATATATTGCTGGGAAAATGCAATGCAGAAAGTTATTCTGTTATTCAGATCTGCCCTTTAAAAGGACTATCCAAAGAATCCTTCTGGCCTGCCCTTTTACCATATGTTCATTTCAAATTATGTCATTTATGGGTCTTATCCTCATGGCCTAGATCTATAACTGTGGAACCACAAGAATTAGAAAAAGAAATTAACATTCAGAAAAAAAAAAATCAAGATAGAATAAATTAGAATTGTGGAAAAGGAAAGAAATAAAATGTTACCCTCAATATAGTGGACCACCTCATAAAAACCTAAAATACTAATTGAGTTGCCTGCAATATGTTGTTATTCTCTCTCAACATTTCAAACATTCACCCCTCACCATTGGGACTGATAACATACAAGATTCCACACCCCCCACCCCACCCCTGTCACTTGCAAGTGGGCATTTATTGAGTAGAGTATGGTTTGTTTCTCCATAATTTAGAAAAACGAGAGGCAACCTCACAGAAACATACAAAATTCTTAGCAGGCTCTCCAGGATTGATATAGGGGAGATCATTTTCTTGGCTGAGGAATCTAGAACCATGGGCCATCGTATCAAATTATCAGGTTGGTCATTAGGTCTGAAATGAGGAGGAATTTCCTCAGTCAGAGTGGTGAATCTTTGGAATTCTTTACTCTGAGGACAATGGATTTATGGATTTCTCAATAATAATATTGGGATGGGGAAGAAAACAGTGTTTGAAGTAAAAGATCAGGCATGATCTTGTTGAATGGAGGTGCATTTGAGGGGAGGAGTGGCCTGTTCATACTTCTATTCTTGTATTTGCTTATTCCTTGGTGTTTTGAAAAGGTCGCAGCAGGCCTTTTTCTTCTTGCAATTATTGTAGAGATTGTCATAACTGCATAGCTTGCATGTTGGAGATGGAGGAGTTGCTTTCTAAGTTCTGTTTGGTGTAGCAACTATACAGGTTCCAAGGAATCTTCATACATTATTAAAGCACAGAAGGGTGCATGGAGAACAATCTCTTCACCAGTCAGCTAAGGATTGTGAGCAATTGGTCCATTTAGGATAGCTCTATACAGACCTTTAGCAGGGATTAAGCATGTTTGAACCACAAGCAGGAAGCCTCATGCCTGTCTTAATAAACACTGTACAGACCAGAAAAATAAACTTCTTTTCAGTCATTCCTCAATGTTCTTTTAGGTACAAGATTTGCTGCTTCTTAATTATTTATATGCCCCGTGCAGAGAATTAACTTCTACTGCTATCAATGTGCTTTTTCCTGAAGATTCTTCAGGGTTGAGGGTGGGTTATTTCTGCAGAGGGTTCCAAGGAGAAGAGTGAGAAGTCCACACTGGGACACATTTGGGACAGGAAGTGCTTGACAGGGTGAATGAGTATTCAGTTTGGAAGATGGTATGCTCATTCTAACTCTTATGGTTGACTTCTATGTGCTTCCAATTACTGGATTGAAAATTCTCAAGTTAAAAAAAACCATTTAAAATACAACTTTTGTTACCTTACGGAAGCTACACTTTTTTAACCACAAAAGGCCGATGCCTGAAACTTGCTGAATGATTAACTGTCTTTCTTTTTTTAAACTGGAAGGCGACTGTTGGTATTTCCAAGGAAGTGTAGACTATGTCTGTTTTACATGTTACTATTGCACATTAAAAAGGCACTGGAGAAGATAATAGTACCCTGAGAACCAGTAGTCATCTCAAAAAAAAAATGTTCATGTTCTTAAAGCTTATAAAGAGTCAAAGTGGGAGATTCCAAGAACCTCTGCATGGGTCTCAATGGACCATATTTCTAAGATTGCGGCCTTGCTCAATTCAAATTAATTTTCCCCAATCAAAATTTGTAAAAGAAAAAGCAAAAAGACTGCAAGGAGTAAGCTCTGACTACGACACAAGCCACCTGGCCAAAGTCAAAACTTGGGGATTGTTCTGATTAATGCCAAGTAACACACCAATGGCATCATGAAGAAAGCCTCTACTTCCTCAGGAGTTTGCGGAGGAGTTAGTGGAGTTGTTCAAGTGAACCGGTACGGACTTGAAGGGCCGACATGGCCTGTTTCCTTGCTGTAAACGGTTATATGGTTATAATGCTATCCCAAATTGTTTGGGCTTAAGCCACAATTCCAACAAGGATGTTACACAATTTCAAGCTTGTGCTGAGAATATCTTTGAATCATTCCTGTTATCGAATTGGCAATCTGACAAGCATGAAAAGTGTAAACTGTCCATCACATACAACTTAAGTGTAATTCGGTTCTCATTGCTCAGAATGTCAGCCTGGGAAAGGACACTGATTCTAGTTTGTTTATCCTACCAGTGCATTTCTCTTGGAGTTAACACACAGTGAAGACAATATGCATTGTGGCTTCTTTTAAGTGTTTCTTCCAATGGGCACCAACTGCCTTGCTGCCTTTGATAAGCTACTCTGTTCTCTGGTCTTAGTGGGTGGGTCCAGGGGGTGGGGTTTGTGCCACAGATGGCCACAACAGTGCTGAAGATTCCACAGCTTTCATGGCTATTTGGGATGTGGTGGACATCATGCACTTAGTCCATACAACGACTCTTGTTTTAGGTCACAGGGTTTCTGCTGAACTTTAGACTTCAGGTGCCAATGAAGCAGTTTCATTTTGCCCATGGCAACAGTAGCATTTTCCTATCAGAGAATGTCTTATGCTTGCAGTTAATTTGCTCTGGAATTTCTGTTCATTCGCACCAAATCAGTCCTGGTGATTTCTGCAAAAGAAAACTAGCTTCTTTGCACAGACATACATTTGATTGTATACAAATTGGGATATTCCTAACACAAGATTTTCTTTTTAGCCAATTTGAGCTCATTATTTTGTGACTGCAGCAGGACTAAAGCCTTTAGTTTCTTGCTCAATGCGAGAATATAGGTGCAGATATAAATATTCCATTTCGTGCATCAACTCAACTGTGGCTTTGCAGAACAAAACAAGTACATTTGCACTGATTTTCACTGATGCCCATCTGGAATTGCAGAGAGTCCAAAAAAATGTACTTGATGATGGACCACTACAATTTTCAGAGAGTGTTGAGGAGTATTCCATTATACTGGACTGGATATAAATCTCAGACTGAAAAATAAAGCATTAGTAATTAAGAATGAAACATCACTGTGTTATTTATAGCTCTGTAGTCATTGTGTAATGTTTCAATGCAACAAATAATGGTTAACTGTCAAATTCTACTGGTCAAAGTTAAAAACAGCCAGAGTGGAACTATTTACATTGTTTACTTCCTTGTAGAATCAGCTAATCAATGAAAAGTATAGAGATTAGTTTCAGAGAACTACAGCATGTTGACCAAAAGGGATTGTTACCAGGTATTGTGATGCAGTATTTCAATGGGAATTCGAAGAGGAAGTCATTTAATAAATTCAGCCTTTCGAGAGGGGGAAATAAGGATTAAGAGACCCCAGAATGGATTAGGCTAAAATGTGAGATTCTCTTCATCAAATAATTTTGGTAATAAATGTCATCATTTGTCTTACTAAAGATAGGTTATTGGAAGTTTTTGAACAAAAGGAATACAAGTGAAGTGTGATTCAACTACCACAAGTAAATGAAATTACTACTGCAGATTTAATATGCTCATTATTTCATTTCTACAGTGCTTTAATGATTCTGCGATGTACAATGGTACATTAATGCAGAATACCTATGTAGGTACACACCATGAGATTCGGGATCTAAAGTGTAAATCCACCTTTCAGTTCACAAAAAGATCTTGTTTTTTGATAACATCTTAATGCACCAGTTGGTCAAAGGCTCGAAAATGGGAATACAAGGAATACAAAACTCAAATATGAAGAACTAGAAATGCAAAATGCTAGTACAGGTGAGGCTATGTTACCCAGAGACTAAGTGTCACACTGCCATTTCCTCCTTTACCAATACAGATAAGAACCATGTAAAAACGCAACATGCTGGAGAAGCTCAGCAGGTCAAACAGTCTCCTTCATGTAACAAAGGACAAAGTACATGACCGACGTTTCAGGCTTGAGCCCTTCATCATGATATGAGAGATTGGTGGCAGGTGTCTGAACAAAATGATTGGGTGGGGGTGGCAAAGGCAGGAAATGATAAATGGAGAGAGGAGGGAGGGGAGCATTGAGGGGGAGGAGAGATGGCTGGGTGTGTAAGGGGGAAGGGAGATGAGAACTGGAAAGGGGAGGGGAAAGAAAAGGTGAGCAAGACAAGAACCATCATGACTATACATTTTAAATTCTGATGGCTGCATATATAAGCCCCAAATCCCATTGATCTTTTCCATTATAAATTTCTAATTTAAAATTGAGCCTGCCTGTGCAAATTTGACATGGTGATACTCCAGCCTCCTTCAATAGTACTGCTGCAGTGTCTTAGCTTTAGGGCTTTTTTTTTTACTGCAGATGAAAACATCTCTCTTTTACCTCCACTGTTGTTTAGTAGTGTTACTAATGTTTTTAACTACAGTCTAAGTACTGACAGACATAAATTCAACGTTAAACTAAATTGCAACACATAAAAATTGAGAATGACATTGGATTATTTATGCTAGTTCATTTATTTTCTGCTCTTTTGCCTTAATTTATTTAAGACCACTTGATCTTGATTTTAAATGCTACTGGAGCTCAAACAATATCTTATAGCATTTAAAATTAGAAATAGATAATCATCTTGAATTGGTAAAAGTGCTTAAAAAGCTGCAATGGTATCCTCGTGCTCCCAGAGTTGATGCAAGACTATTGCAGATACAAATTTAAGGATAATGGCTCTCTATGTTTATATGAGAAGTTCAGTGTTGTCAATTGGGAACACCACAAGGAAATACCATGGATGTTGATCAATACAAAGCTGCTGCCTATTTGCCAGGGAATGTCACGCATGAATTAAGACTCTACTTGAATCAAGTCTTACTTATGCTGGGAGCACTGGGTTAGAATTCTTTGCATGTATCCTGAGTAGATCTCTTCAGATCAAAGGAAATGTAATTCAAAAGTCAAGTCTAAACTTTTCTTTAGATAAAGAAACTGTGCCTGCAGTGCGTCGACTTGGTTGATAGCAGATCTATGATGATAGGCAGAAATGTGGTCATGCTCCCTCAGTGTGTTGGGAGACGTGGGGTGGTGCAGTTATGCTGACAGAGATAGCATAGGCTTAGAACTTCCTGCCAGCAATGACCAACATAGTCATTGATCACCTGTGCTGTAAGACTGCACTAATTTTGGATCGATTGAACCAGTGTCAAATTCCTACAACAATGACACAGTTTTGCACATTGTAAATGACATCACTGATATCACACAGGGATTTTAGATTTTGCCTGCCCCACTAAACAATTTAAGTTTTGACAGCAAGCTGCATCAACCCCATTAAAGTGTAGAGCATGCATAAAACTTCTAATTATTAAAAAAACTCAGTCATTAAATATTTAGACATCACAGGCCATTTGTAATATACTATGCAATATAAATGCTTTAATGAAGTTCTTGTTAGTGCAAGCAGGAATATGAATACCTTAGAGTTGACATTGTTATTCCACCACCATCAGACTTCTAAACAACAAACCCAACCTGTGATTCATTTAAGGACTCTTACTTTGTACATTATTTATTAATGAATAATTATTTTCTATATTGTACAGTGTTTACATTTCTCTTTTTCATATACACCTCATTTTTCCTGAGTACAATTTACAGTTATCAACAAGTAGAAATTCTGCCTGGTCCACAGGAAAAAGGATCTCATGGTTGTATCTGATGTCATGTGCACACTGTCAATGAATTTAAACTTTGATCTCATTGAACTTTTAATGAATAACAACAATTTATCCAAGTACAACAATGTAGAGAATGCTATTGTAGGGAATAAATTCACACACAAAATTTTTTTCCTGAACAGTATTGAACAAAAAAAGAAAAATAATTCCAAGCAACTGAACCTTCCTGAATAACCTCCATTCTGGGACCTTGTCAAAGGTCCTTGCAGACAACATTCACAGCCTTTCCTTCATCAACTTTCCTGGTAACCTCCTTGAAAAAAATTACAAGATTTATTAAACCCAACCTACCTTGGAAAAAGCCGTGTTGATAGTCCAAAAATCAGCCCCTGACTATCCAAATACTTGTCTGTCCAATCTGTTTAAGCACCTTCCAATAACCTACCTACTATTGATGCAAGGCTTAATGGCCTTTAATTTCCTGGGTTATTTTTGGAGTCATTTTTAAACAATGGAAATCTTACAAATTACCTTCCAATCCTCTGGCACTTCTCATATGGCTAAGGATGTTTCAAATACATATATCTGCCAATTTCTGCACAAGCCTCCCTCAGTCCCAATGAATACCGTATCAGGCCTAGGGGTTTTATCTGCCTTTATTCACTTTAAGGCAGCAAGCACCTCCTCCTCTTTAATATTTATAGGCTCCTTGACTTTGCCTAAACTCTGTGCCAGTTTCCTGAATAAATACTGATACAAACAAAAAGACATTCAAGATCTTCCCCAACTCTTCTGGCTCCATACATAGCCAACCATTCTGATCTTCAAGAAAACCAATTTTGCTCCTTACTATCCTTTTGCTCCTAATATACCTTTAGAAAAGCCCTTAGGATTTGCCTTCATCTTGTCTGCCAAAGCAAGATCACATCTTCTTTTAGCCCTCCTGATTTCCCTTGTTTTTTTTCTGCTTTTCTTATACTTTCCAAGAACCTCATTTGCTCCTTGTTGCCTATACCTGCTGTACACCTCACATATTCTTAACCAAATTCTCAATGTCCCTCAAAAACTCAAGGTTCCTTTATGCCTGTTAACTTTGCCTTTAATCCTCAGCAGAACATACAAACTCTGTTTTCTCAAAATTCCACCTTTAAAGGCCTTTCACTTACCAAGCACATCCTCAACTCCTGGATTACACTTCAGTTCACCAAAGCCTCGCAAGTCAAAGACCCAAAATTCCCATTCTTACACTGGCCACTAACAGAGTGGCTACTCGATTTCAGTTCACCTTCCTTTTATTGGCTCCAGCTAATTAGTCAATAGATAAATTTCAACAACCACCTACCTGTCACAGTGTTTTTTAAATGCACCTCTTCTTATTCAAAGTCCCACTCTCGCTTTCCCTGATGATAAACAAACAAGCATCTACCTTGTAATATTGACCTTAAGACCTCTTCAAAACATTTTAGAGCCAAGCACACTTTTGAAGGGCAGATCATGTTATAAAATGGAAATTGTCTGAAACAATCTCTCTCAGCAATAGAAAGTGAGTGCACCAATTGATTAAAATACAAATTGGATGTATTTCTTATAATGAGGTGAATTTATTATTTGACACAATATTCACCAGGGTTCGAAGAGCTGTTTGGGAGAAGCAATGGAGTCTCAACATTTAAGGCCCAGTCCTTTGATATATAGTACTGGTGGTCTTAGCAGTGTAATTAAATCAGCCCCAGCTCACTGAAGTCTGTATTTTATAGTAAAGCATTAAATGCATGCAAATAGCATCTTGCAGAGAAAGTTATGTTTTATTTTCATCCTTAATTTGGGATTCATGAGTATCTGAAGCTCCTTGGACTTCATCCAAGGTACTTGAGGAAACAGTCTACAGGACAGAAAAAAGGCAAAAACTCCTCAGTACACACAGCTGGTTTTTTTTTAACCTTCATGCACGGATGGGTTTATTCACAGTAATTTTGTTAAGACTTTATGTTGCACACTTTAAAGGCCTGGTCCTCATTTTGAAGGTCAGAATTTTTTTCAGATCAGCAAAGGTGTTGCTTGCGTCATCTTGCAGTAAACTACAGATGCAGACCAATAGCAGTCCTCTTGTAACAGGCTTATCGGTCCACGTGAGGGAGGAGAGCAAAGAGATGCAGACGGACTGCAAACAGTGGATATAAATCCTTGAAATAACCAAATACCAGCCTGTCAGGAGCTCTGGTTCATCATGTCATCATTACTCTCAAGGCTTTGCATCTGGATCCATCTGAAATTCCACTGGAGATACTTGCACAATCTCCCAAATGATGGCTCACAAAACTTACAAGGTAGCTGACCGATAACCTGTTCATCATTAACCAATCCAATGGCTGTGGATTCCACTTAGAGGTGCCTTTTGGTAACCATCAATCAGTGACTCCAGCTTATCAGCAGTGGCTATGTTTTATACAATACTACACCTGTGGGGAAACAAGGCAAAAAAAAACCCAAAGCCTCTTTGGAAGATTCTGAAATAAATGAAGGGTAAGCTATCATTGACTAAAGTACCATTAGTATCATGTGCTGCAGTCTGTGACAACTTCATTGTCTCAAGTTTCAGAAAGAACATTGGAAGCTACTTTATCCCACCCTTGCCCTATCCCTCCTCCTTCACCAGATGTTCCTCTTTCAACACACATGACTTCCAGTAGGCAACTATTTCAATTCCCACAGAGATATCTGAGATCGGACTTATCAATCGCTAAGATGATGCCCAACATAAATATAAATATAATATTCCCCCTGAACAGCCCAATGGCATGAACATCAATTAGTCTAATTTTAGGTTTCCCCCCCTCACCCCCACCCCCCCCCCCACCCCCACCCCCACCTCTACCTGGTTCCAATTTCTGTTTCATCTTTACCTACTCCTGTTCTTACTTTTCTTTCTAACAATTTCCAATCCTCCTTGTGGCCTCTTTCTCTAACTGTCTCTCAATCTCTCCCACCTTCTTCCCAATACCCTATCATCCCTTGGCTTCTCCCCGGCTTGTATCTCTTCCATATACTAAATATCACCCCTTCTTATAAAGCATCCTGACCTGAAACGATGAACGACCTGGTCTCTCTATAGATGCTGTCTGACCTGCTGAGACTCTCCAGCTCTCCAGCAGATTCCAGCATCTTGCAGTTTTGGTATTCTTAGTTTTGAGTGAAATCCTAATTCCATTTTCCTTTTGCAATCATGGTTCCTTCCACGATGTGTGACTTTTACCATTTCTTTTTCTTTGTAGTTTGTTACGTTACTGTCTGACACCTGTTCTCATGATGAAGGAAATATTGGTGATGTATCTTTATCTTTGCTATATAAAGTACACTATTTGACCTGCTGAGTTACTTCAGCATTGTGTTGTTACTTCAAAAGTCAACAGACTTTTGTGTTTCACTCCCTCTCCTATGATGCCTTCCTCTTGCCTCATGGTCAATCTCAACGAATGTTCTTAATCTCAAATCTCTCTGTCAATCTCCTGCTTTCTCTCATATCTCTCATATCTGGTTGGGATTCCGTGTCTCCTTTTCAACAAGGGCCTTTCCCACATAGGTCGCCCAATCCAATTTAAGAACTAAAAACACGTGAATGGTGACTTTCTCCTACTTTAAAAAAAAATCAGTTGAAGAGACGTGGATACCTCAGAAAATAATGTAAATAGACTAGGTAATGTAATTGATCTACAAGGAGCAAATTCCTGTGAATATTCATCACACTCAGACAAACAATGAGATCTTGCTTGAACAAAGAGAAGCTGGAGGAACTCAGCAGGTTAGGTAGCATCCGTGCATATGAATGGTCAGTCAACATTTCAGATCATGAACCTTTATTAAGATTAAAATAGGAAGAGGAGATGATCAGATACTGGGCAGAAGGTGAGAGGGTTGGAGAGATAGGTAGGAGAGGAGACCATGGGGGTGGGTGTAGGAAGGAGTTAACGCAAAAAGTGAGAACAAGACCAGGAAGAGATGGAAACAGAATAAGATAGAAGTGCGGGTTACCTAAGATTAGAAAATTCTATGTTCTTACCATTGGGTTTAAGGTTGTCTAGGAGGAATGGGATGGCCACCCAGGCAATGGATCTGGTCAAGGATAAACATGTCTGTCTAGGTACTAGAAGTGGCTCACAAATGGAAGTTAAAAAAAAGATGTTCTATATTCTCTTATAAAACTGAACCACGTACTCCAAACAAGGATTCAATAGTGCCTTATAAAGCCTGAAAATCATATCCTTGCTCTTATATCCTACTCTTTCTTCACTACCAACTCAACTTGGAGGCTAACCTACATGAGGACTCCCAAATCCCTTTGCACCTCCGAATTTTGAATTTTCTCCCCATCCAAATGATAGTCTGCCCTTTTATTCCTTCTACCAAACTGCATGACCATGTACTTTTCAACATTGTATTTCATTTGCCACTACTTTGTCTATTCTCCTAGTCTATCTGTCTCTCTGCAGCCTCTCCATTTCCTCCACACTACCTGCCACTCCACTGATCTGTGTGTCATCTGAAAACATAGACATTGATTATGCAATCCAAATCATTATCCAAAGGAACTGCTCAACCTAATCATGGAGACTCTCATATTCATGAAAAAACATTTATTTATTTGTATAGATTAAATACTTGACTTGCACATGTATTGTTTGTCTGAATATATGTTATTTTTGGTTGTATGTCTGCATGTTTTGCACTGAGGACTGGAGAACGCTGTTTCATTAGGTTGTACTCGTACAACCAATGACAGTAAACTTGACTTGATTTGGCGTCTACACCGAACCCAGCGGAACACCATTAGTAACCAAAACCAACAAGAATAGGATTCTTTTATTCCCAAAATTCTACCCCGTTATTATCTTTCCTGTAATTCCATGGGCTTTCATCTTATTAAGCAGCCTCATGTGCAGCACCTTGTCAAAGGCCTTTTGAAAATCCAAAAATACAACATCAACTACATTTCCTTTGTATCGCCTACTTGTGATATCCTCCCTTAAGGAAACCATGCTAACTTTGGCTTATCTTGTCATGCATTTCCAGGAACTCCATAACCTCATCCTTAACAATCGACTCCAATTTCCTGGCCACCAATGTTAGGCTAACAGGTCCATAATTTCCTTTCTGCTACCTCCCTCCCTTTGTAAATAGTGAAGTAGCCTTGCAATTTTCCTGTCCTCCAAACTATGCCAGAATGTATTGATTCTTAGAAGATCAATGCCTCCACAATCTCTAGAACCCAAGGGTGTATTCATCTGGTCTGGGAGACCTATTTAGTTAGATCATTTAGTTAGATCTTCCCAAGCACCTTTTTTCTGGTGATCATGACTGCAGTCATCTCTCTTCCCTGTCACCTTTTTTTTTTCTGTATATAATTTTTTTTATTTTTCACACCATAAATCACAATAGCCATGATATACACTTTTTCTTTTCCACACATTTACAGTGATTTTTTCTCCCCCCCCCCCCTCCCTCCTCCCAAGCCACCCCCCCACCCCCCCCTCTCATCCATTTTAGGTATATCACCTTTGAAAGTCAGGTGTACTGCTAATGTCTTCCACAGTGAAGATTGATCCAAAATATTCAATTAGTTCCTCTGCCATCTTCTGATCTCCAATTGCAATTTCTCCAACGTCATTTTCTATTGGTCCTTCTTCTCACCTTTTTAACTTTCAAAGTTCCTTTCCCTTCTTAATGACCTTCATAGTAGCCTTTTGTATACTTTTAAAAGCTTCCCAGTCCTCCATCTTTCCACTAATTTTTTACTTTTTTGTATGCCTTTTCCTTTGACTTTGACTCTCTTGTCAGCCACAATTGTGTCATTTTCCCATTCAAATATTTCTTCTTTTTTGGCATATACATATCTTGCACCTTCCTTATTTCTTGCAGAAACTCCAGTCGTTGCTGCTCTGCCTTTCCAATGAACTTTTGCCATTTCCTCTTTCTTCCCTCTCTAGTTGCCGTTATTCCACTGGTACACTGTCACATCTGATTTTAGTTTCTCCCTCTCAAATAGCAAGGAAAATTCTATTATATTATGATCACTGCCTCCTAAGGGTTTCCTTACCTTCAGCTCCCTTATTAACTCTGGTCCATTACACAATACCCAATCCAGAATTGCTATTTTCCTGGTCAGATCAGCCACAAGCTATTCTAAGAGGTCGTTCTGTAAGCATTCGATAAATTCCTTCTCTTGGGATCCATTACCAATCTGGTTTTCCCAATCAACCTTCAAATTGAAATCCCTCATGACTATTGTAACGTTGGCCTTTTTGCACACCTTCTCTTTCTCCCTCTGTGTTTTGTACTTCACATTCCTTTATAACCAGCAGAACCACGCCATCCCCTCTACCTTCCTTCCTGTCCTTCCTTTATTCATCAAGCAGTGTATACTCTGTGTATCCATCGATATTTAATTCCCAGCTGTGGTCTTCTTTCAGCCACGGTTCAGTGATGGCCATAATATTCTAGGTGCACTATAAGATCATCAAACATATTTCTTATACTGTGGGCATTTAAAGGCAAGATCTTTCGTGTTGTATTCAGGATCTTTTTCATTTTTATTTTCAAATTACACCAAGTTAAATCCTTAATCTTACAATTTTTTCCCCATTGACTGTCCCCTGCAGCAACCCTTGAGCCACACATTCATCAAGCATAACTTTCTATTCCTGTCCTCACTGGCACGTGGTACAAGCAGCAATTCAGAGATTACCTTCCTTGAGGTTTTACTTTTTAGTTAGCTTCCTAACTCCCTATAATTTCTCTTCAGGACATCATCCTTTTCCTATCTACTTCACTGGCACCAACGTGAACCATGACATCTGGCTGCTCAACTTCTCGCTTGAGAATGCTGTGGACTCAATCAAAGACATCTCAGACCCTGGCACTTGGGCAGCAACAATCTTGTTCACTAACGTCCTATCTGTCCCCCTAACTACTGAATCCCCAATCACTGAAGCTCTCCTCTTCTCCCTGCTTCCCTTCTGAGTGAAAGGGCCACTCTCTGTGCCAGAGTCCTGACCACTATGACTTGTCCCTAGTTAATGTGTCCCCCACAACAGTATCCTTTCCTTTTCAATCTTTTTATTACACATAATGCAATACAAGAGGAGAATAGAATTCATAATTGAAAAGTTAAAACAGAAACATCAATATATTGCAATACATACTGGTAATACAACATATAACATTATAACATATTGAACAATATTATCCCTTTCTCCTCAATTTTGGAATATTCAAAAAAGAGAAAAAAAAGTATTGTTATTAAAACCCCACCTAACCTACCGAAATAAACTAAAAACAGCAACAACAACAAAAATGGCTGGACAGATCGATACAAACTATTTATCTGGTCTTTGCCAATAAACAAAAAAGAAATCCAAAATAGTTTATAAAAGGACGTCGTCTCTTCAAACTTAACAGAGGTATCAAAAGTGTAACTTCCCATTTTTTCTGAACTTCAACATGACATAACTTGAGAGAAACCATTGCATCAAAATAGGTGAATTAGGATCTTTCCATTTAAATAAAATAGCTCTTCTGGCCAACAGTGTAGTAAAGGCCCCCACAACAATATCCAAAATAGTACACAGGTACTTATTAAATTACATTTTTAAATTTAAACATATAGCACGGTAACAGGCACTTTTGACCCATGAGGTCATGCCACTCAATTACACCCAAATGACCTCCAACCCCCGTATGTTTTGAAGGGTGGAAGGAAACTGGAGCCCCCGAATGAAACCCATGCAAACTCCATACAGGCAGCACGGGATTCGAACACAAGTCCCAATCGCTGGCAATTGTAACAGTGCTTTGCTAACCGTGCCACCCAAATTTAGACATACAGCATGGTTAAAGGCCCTTCCAGCCTATAAGCCCGTGCCACCCAAATACCCCAATAAACCTACAACCCTGTACATTTTGAAAGGTGGGAGGAAACCAGAGCACCCAGAGGAAACTCACACAGACATGAGATCGTAAAAACTCCTTACAGACAGTGCCTAATTCTAACCTGGGTCGCTGGCGCTGTAATAGCATTGGGCTAACTGTTATGCTAACCGCGCTGCCCTTATTATTGAGGGGAATAGTCACAGGGGTTCTCTTACTGCCTATTCCTCCTCTGTCCTAACAGTAACCCAGTTACCTATTTCATGCCTCTTGGGTGTGACTATTTCTTATAACATCTGTCTCTCAAATGATCCAGAGACAGTGCAGGTTCTTGGAGAAGAGGTCACCTAATAATCCCACTCAATTCTGTTCACTGACATTTTTATTTCCCACCCATAAACACCTAATCCCTAATCATCCAGTTCTTGACCCATCAGCACAATGTGGCTACAATATGAACTTTCTCCAAACTGCACTGCAGTCACCTGCACAGATTTTCCACACACCCAAACATGCAACTTCGACCTCGGTGGACACAAGAACAGCATGTGCATTGGAAGTAAATCCCCACCAATTTGGAAAGCATGTCTATTTTTACCTACAACATCATTCCTTCATTATCAAAATCCAAGAACTCACTACATTCACCACACAACTGCAGCAATTCAAGAACTTTCTTTCCTTGGGCTATTAGGTGTGTGCAGTAGATGTCAGTATTGCAGCAATACAGAAGATAAAATTTTATACAAGATGTTCTGAGACCAAATTGAACATTTCTATCATCTCTCCACTGACTTTCACTTGTTGCCTCCCAGGTACCATGTTCAAGAACGTCTTAGATTGAGTCCAAAGCATTCTCAAGTGCAAATGTGAGCAACTTGATGTCATGGTTGGGTTGCAAGGTTAGCGATGGGTGGTACGGTTAGCGTAGTGGTAAGTTCAATGCTGTTACAGTGCCAGTGACTGGGACCAGGGTTTGAATCCCATGTTGTCTGTAAGGAGTTTCTATGTTCTTCCCGTATCTGTGTGAGTTTCCTCCGGGTGCTCCAGTTTCCTCCAACCATTCAAAGCACACCAGGGGTTTGTAGGTCAATTGGGTGGCACAGGCTCATGGGCCAAAAAGGCCTGTTACTGTGCTGTATTGTCTAAATTTTATAAATTTAAAAATGTTAAATTTAAATTCACTTCATCATGTGATGCCCCTTCCCTCCAAATTTTCTGCTACCCAACCCCTTTTCTATTGTCATTGATAAAATCATACTTTTTACCTGCAATTCCCTTCATACAGACTACCCTCCTCAGGCAACCTCCTTCCATGCTTTGAAATTCAGAAAATTGTTGCCATCTCTTGTATCTGTTTCTCTCATAGGGATGGCAGCTTGGGTAACTGGATTGCCAGACATGAATTTGTATCCCACCATGGCAGTTGGGGAATTTAAATTCAAATAATTAAATACACCTAGAATCAAAACCTGGTATCAGTAATAAAACTTCCAGATCCCATCTGGTTCACTAATTTTCTTCAGGGATAGAAATCTGCCGTCTTTACCCAGACTGGCCAACGTAAACCACCAGACTTATAAATACAGAGGACTCTTAACTGACTCTTGTAACAATTAAGGATTGACAATAAATCTTGACATTGCCAATCATGTTCATTTTTCTTTAATGTTTTTTTGAAAAAATTCCATTAAAACTTCAATTGGCTTCAAATGTGTTCCAAAGTTTAAGGTTGGATTTTGTATGCAAGTCTGTGAAGTAGGATGAGGCCATAACCTAAGACATGGGTAAAAATGCACTATCAAGTCTGAGCACTTTTTGACTTAGAGAACTTATACCCATTGCAGGCACTGCTTTTATCTTTGTAGTGGTTGACCCTGCAAGTTTGGAAGATGCCACTGCAAAATATTTGGTGAGTTGCCACAATGCATCCTGGGGAGAAAGTAAACTTTTCAGTGATGCTGTCGAATCATGAACGTTGCCGCTGAAACCTATTTGTATTGTTTGCGATGTCACTTTCTCACTGATATCCTACTGGCTTACACACATGTCTGGCATATCTTATCAAAGAAAGGTGAGTGACAATGCAATCACCAGAGTGGAACCTTAAACCTCTAACTCAACCAAGAACTTGCTTTTGCTGAACCACTGTTAGAAAAATTAGGAGGCTAATTTCCTGATTGCAATGGTGCTGAACTGAGATAAAAACAGCTCTGCAAAGCCATTTCCTTATTTTGACTAATAGAAAGATTAGTGGTAACGATAGCATTCCTCCCTATCATAATCTCCTTCCTTTGATGGACAGCTCCATGAGAAGTGTAAATTTCTAATGTAGTACCTTTGGTCTCAAAGTTTCTCTGTTTAAAGAGGTAGGACTGTTCAGGTTGGTATGTGGACCACAAGAAACAGAAGCCAGGATGTATTTAACTATTGGCTTTGGAGCTGAAAAAATTGAATGAATGAGTTCAAATTGTTCCTCTACACTCAGACTATCTCTTACAAAGTTCGTAATTCATGATGACAGTCTATTACGTGTATTTGCAAAGCATGTGAAAGTGAAAACTGTTACAGCACCCTTGTCTAACCAAAATCAATCTCCAACATAAGAAATCTGTGAAAAAAATTGTAAGCAAGTAGTTCCAGAAATAAATGTAAAAGAGAGGCATTTCCACTAATAAAGTGCACATTGTTCCTGATGGTTCTTTGGAAGACATTTTGGATCAAACTCTAATTTTTCCAAGATGCACTCCAAACTTCTTGTTAGCGAGCTGGATGTACTCCAACAGTCAGGTTTAAGGATCTCCATGTGGAAATGGTGCTCTGAAGAAGGATATTCCCCAGGATCTTTTTTGATTTTCATATATTTTCTTTCTTTTTAAAATTTTAAATTAGTTTTTATAAGAAAATCAATACAATGAAGAAAAGGGAACAAAACTGAAAAAGCAGTATCACATATGTATGTATATATTAGGATAAAACTTCAAACTTTATAAACTTGGTCACCCCTCCACTGCAATGGGTGGAAATAAAAATAAAATAAAAAACATCAAAAGTATTATATTAAAAAAACACCTAAATACTCTCAGAAAAAAAGAAAAAAATAGCTGAGCTGCTTATCCTTAGGATTATATATATATATTTTGTAGTTTTTGGTTCCAACCATAAATCAAAAAACAAAGGTAAAACTATATCTCATCTGGAAGAGTGGATACATCTAATCATATTAGAAACTTTTACATCATATGAAAATAAGACATAAAAGGCCACTATGTATCTTCAAATTTCACCAATGAATCAAATACATGATATCTAATTTTTTTCTAAACTTAGACAAGACATAATATGAGAAAACCATTGAAACACTGTTGGAGGTCTAGAGTCTTTCCATTTGAATAGGATGGCTCTTTTTGCCAACAATGTAGAGAAGCCACAACCCATGAACAGGTACAGAAAAACTCCCTATGTCTGGGTCAATAACCCCGAAAAAGTAGTTATTGGATTGGATCATATTCAATACCTGGCATATAGTTGAAAAGATATTAAAAATTTCTTTCCAATAGTTTTCTAAGGATGAACAAGATCAAAACATATGTGTCAATGTAGCAATTTCAGATTTGCATCTGTCACAAATAGGGTTAATATTAGAAAAAATACTAGCTAATTTATCTTTGGACGTGTGAACACGATGCACCACTTTGAATTGGATTAATGAATGTCAGACACATATTGAAGATGCATTTGCCAGTTTAAAAATCCTGTCCCATAAATCCTCAGATAAGGGATTTTCAAGTTCCAGTTCCCAAGCCTTTTTAATCTTATCATGAAGTACTGGACATAATTTTAATAATCTATCATGTATAATTCCAATTAATCCTTTCTCAGAAGGATTCAATTGAAAGATATGGAAAATCTAGTAATATGGTATTTAAGAAATTTCTAATCTGTATATGTCTAAAAAATGAGTATGTGGCATCATATTTACTTGCAAGCTGTTCAAAACACATTAAACAACCGTCTTTAAATAAATTGCAAAAGAAACAATGCCTTTGATTTTCCATAGAGAGAAAGATTGATCAATTATTTTTGATGATCAAAAAAAAGTAATGATGAGCGATAGCACTAGATAAGACAATGTTTTTTTTTAATTAAAAATGTCCTAAAGTGGAACAAGATTCACAATAGATGTTTGAGAATTGGATTAGATATATTCCTATTGATCTTGGAAAAGTTAAATGGAAGAGAGGGTCCCAATAAAGAGGCCACTGAAAACTTCTGTATGGATCTCATATATTTTGTTAGACTAAAATTTTGTTTGTCAGTATTAAATGACTTTGCAGCAGAGGGTTTGAATCAAAATCCATTCTTGTTATCAGGCAGAAAGCATTGAGCCTGAAACACATGAGCAAGTTTTAAACGAGTAATGTGAAAATATTGCAGATGTTCTAATCATAATTTTCTCTGAATTTGGACGTGCTTCTTTTGATTTAAAATATGCACGCCATTCTGTTATTTGAAAAATACTGCAATGAAAACCAAGAGACTGAGAAGCAAATTTAAAAAATGATAATTAACCAAATGCTGTTTATTCATTTCATCATGGATTTGTAACAGTTAGGTCAAGGGTGGCATGTTGGATTAAATATTTTGGAGAAGCGCAGCAATGTTCAGAAATGCTAACACTTAATAATAGAAAAGCAAAATATTGCAGATGGTAGTAAATCTGAAATTAAATAGAAAGTGCTCTAAGTACTAGGCAGGTCAAACTGCAGCTCATCAATCTGAAACCAATTTTGTTTCCTTCTCCAGAAATGCAGCATTGAGCAGTAAGTATTTCACCTTGTCCATTTTATTTATAACCCAGAGATGTTATTTATATGGACTAGCAGATTCATTAAATATATTCCCACATTAGAGGCAGTTTAAATAAAGCTACTCATGGCAATAAAGGCACAGTATAGATCTACTTAGGAAATTGACTGGACCGTGATGGATGCTTATACTTATGGAATGTGTCTTCCAGGGGTCCATAAAGATCTGCACTGGGCCCACCACATGTAGAAATAGCTTAGAGGATGAAAAGGTAAATCATGTTTCAAATCTGCCAATTATACAAATATCAGCTGCATTCTAGGCAATGTAGCTGGAAGCAGTGAGTTACAATGAGGTATTAAGGGGTTTGACGCAAGGATGCATTATATAATGTCATAGATCAGATATGAATGGTAGAGCAAGCATGAGAATCTAAATGATCTTCTAATGTTTGTGCTCCACTGCCTAAAAGTGAAGCTATATAGAACATTTATATTATATTATACCCAAAATTAAATCCAGGGAATTTCAATGTCTCAATTCAGGCAGGGTTGAGATTTTAATCATTTGTATACAAGTACAAAAATGATGCAGATGGCTTGAAACAAAAGAAACAATATGTTTCATTCCCACCACTAACACAATGCTAATCAAGTGTACAACTCTAATACATTAATTCACTATTTTCAGAGAATTCTATTTCAAATGTAATTAATTGGACATTTGCTGGGTATAGTTGCATAAAATGTTGCATGAAGTGCCCTCCACCTCAAAAGCAGATTTCAAATATCATTCATGGAATGTATTGCACTGGCAAGAACAGTATTTATTATACCGTGAGACACAGGAGCAGAATTAGGCTATTTGGCTCATTAGGTCTGCTCTGCCATTTGAATCATGGTTGAAATATTTTTCCTCAACAAATTCCATAGATTCCCCACCCTCTGGCTGAAGAAATTAATCTTCTGTGTTCTGAAGGGATATACTTTTATTCTGAAGCTACGCCCTCTGGTGCTAGACTCATCACACAACTGGAAACAACACCATGTCCATCTAGCACTTTCATTATGTTCTAAAATTTTAATTTAGACATACAGCACAGTAACAGGCCATTTCAGCCCGCCCAATTTGCACCCAATTAACCTACACCCCCCCCATACATTTCGAATAGTGGGAGGAAATCAGAGCCCCTGGGGGGAAAAGCACGCACACACACACACACACACACACACACACACACACACACACACACACACACACACACACACACACACACACACACACACACACACACACACACACACACACACACACACAAAACTCCTTACAGACAGCACAGGATTTGAACTCTAGTCCTGATCGCTGGTGCTATAAAGGTGTTGCACTAACCACTACACCAACCATGCCACCCCAAATTATTTGATAGGTTTCAATGAGATTCCCCCTCATCCTTCTAAACTCCAGTGAGTACAGCCCCAGAGCCATCGAGTGTTCCTCATACATTAACCCTCTCATCCATGAAGAAACTTATAAAGTCAGTTTATTAGATCCATTAACACATCCCTCATTAACACCACATTGCTCTAACTCTTGCTACTAATGGAGCCTCTACTTCCTTTGTTCTACCATTGACAGCTGCTCTTTCAATCTGAAATCCCATCTTAAACCTTTTGACTTCACCCTCCTCTACAATGATCCTTAGAATCCCAATCATTGGTCAAACATTTCAACAACTCTCAGGTTTCCTCCCTTGACTTGATGTGTACTTTCATCTGATCAATTTCATGTGAAATATATTGTTACTGCAAGCAGGGTAACTACACTGTGTGGAAATGGGACCAGTCCAAGACCAGACCAGGAAATGCCAACAGATTTCCTGACTCAAAGTTTCAATTTTCAAAATTTATTCCAGATTTTTGTTTGTAAAACAAGAATTAAATTGGTTGCAATTAGAAAGTGGGATTTCACTATAGATTTTCAACACATAAATAAAACTGCAATATACTTGACTTTTGATGGAGTTCAGAAAGTCCTCGCGGACACAGAGTGCCATCAAGTGTTTCACTTTACCATCCTCTTCCAAATATCAGGAATGTGTCATTGTCTTTACAGGAGCAGATCCCGCACCATAAAATATGCATTTACTAAAACATATCAAATCTTCAAGATATCCCATACAGCTTCAAGAACAGTTCATTATTTCTGAAGGTATATTGCAAATGGAATATTGGCATGAAATTGCAGGCAGAAGTTTTAACATCTCATCCTGGAGGAAGTAACTCTAGCCTCTTCTCTTTGCATTGCATTAACATGCTGTCCTAGATTACATGGTCAAGTCCCAGAGAGGGTCTCAGAAAAATTTGCCCTGCTAGCTCCACCAGGAGAAGACTACCACCTACTGATCAAGCCTGACGTTTACAAGAAGCCATTGAAATGTTGGACAAAATTAATTTGTCTTCATCATTCACCCAGGAAGTTCCAAATTTTTTTTCCTCTCAACTAGCAATAGTTCTGATTTCTGACAGTGAACAATTGGAACAGTGGCTTCCCAGTTCCAGACGTTATGTTTTAACAGTTTGCACATCACCTGTCGTAGTAACACTTTGAGGTGTTTTATAAATGTATTTGTGTTAGAATAATGTGAGAAATTTATCAAAATACTATTCAACAAGATATTATTAAAATAGGCAATTGGGTCATTGAGATGGGAGGGGGGGTGAAGAGTTTGGCAGTGTAGATGAGATAAGGAATCAGATTCTGCAAACATTGAATGAGCAGCTAAGCCAAATAAGAAATGCTTTTTTTGTTCATTTTATGCAGCCTTGTATACTTTTCCTTCTATTTGATGCATTTCTTAAATTTTGGATGCATTTAATAGTCTAAAAAGTGCATGAATTGGAACAGTCAGTCATGCATCTAGAGGAGCATGGAGTGAAGCCATCATTATTCCATGAGTATAGTGAAGTGTTTATGTCTTTAAGAAATAATCATTTAAAAAACAGGGATTGTTGTTCAAGTGTGGATTCCGCAGATGAAATGTCTATGGATTGCTAATGTCACTTCAAAGTCAATTATAAATTATTTTTATTTACAATAATTAAACAGAAAGTATAAAATATAATGACATATACCATGGTCAATTACATCAAACCTTCAAATCTTTGTGTAAAGGTCCACAGCTTTAGAGTAATAGCCCAGATTGTGTAGACTACAATTAAATAACACCTTTAACAGCTAACCTTAAAGAAGGCTGTCCTCAGCGACACTGTGATGCCATGAAATTTTCCCAACATCATTAGTGTCAGGATGTCCATTTGAAGTGATCGCTGACATTGAGCAGTTACTGTCATCAAGCTGGCTGAGTCGGCAATTACAAACCAAGGAGAAAAAGACACAGAAATTCTAGCTGACACATTGAATGTTTTAGAGTTCCAAATAACAGTTGGAAGGCAAATAATATTTTGAAGTTGACTCAACATGAAAACACTTCATAATAATTTTATTTTGTTCTGGACGACTTACCCTTTGAAATATTTGCATGAATGAACTACCACACACATATAAAATTAGTTAGTTTAGCATCAGAGATTTTGCTGATCAGGAATTACGACTTCATGCCCCACTAGAGTACCATACAATAAAACAAAAAAAAATGATTCATTTGTAAATGCTTGAAGTTCTTGGTAATTTAACAATTTTTCTTTGATTGCATTGGAAGAAACTGCAAATAGATCAGCCCAAGGAGGAAAATGAAAATTGTAACAATATATCTTGAAGTTGAGGTCAATATCACTGAATATTGGAGGCTCTGCAATCATTTCAACTAAAAATCATTTGCTCTTCATTTATATATAACCTAGTGACTTCACAGCAGCAGCAGGAAATGAGCCTTCACCCCCAATTTAGATTCCAGATCTAGCCAGAAATTTCACAAAGCAAGACAACTCAATCAGAATCAAGGTTACCTAAGTTTTAGCTCTTCCAAAGTTAACCAGGAACTGATCTTATTCTTTGTTCATAAATAAAATAAGTGGGGCTTTCCCGGTTCTTGCCCAAGTCTTTGTAGGCCATAATCTGTGTCTGATTGATTCAATAGTTCCAAGCGCAATCAGAGTATGATTTCACACCAATTCCAGATACTGAGGTACAAAAATGCACACAGAGAGATAGCCCAGAACACTATTGAGTATGTACAGTTGATAATGCCAACTTTAGAAACTGTTTTCAGGTGGATATAAAAGATTCTTTGATAGATTTTGAAACACAGCACTATTAACTCAGGCAGTCTATACAAAATCTAACAATTAATCAAAATTTCCACAAAGAAAAATCTGATCATTTGATCATTAATACCCTTCTTTTCTCAGGGACTTACTGTGTGCAAAGTGGCTAACGCGCTTCCTGCCCTACAACAGTGAATAGACTTTAAATCAGCCATTTTCAACAGGGGTCCTACAGCACGCAAACCCCCCCCCACCCAACACCACCCCCTCCCCCTTCCCCTGGGGTCAGAGCACATTAATTAAAAGCCTTGTTTTCTTTTCACCTCACATAAGATAAATATTTTTAATGTTTCTTTATGTAACCATTTGGAGACTATGGAAGAAATGAAAACTTGACTGCTTTGCAGAAAAGGGCGGGCCCCATAAAGTTTGAGCAAAATCCTAAGGGGGCCAAAGCCAAAAAAGATGCGAATGGCTGCTTTAAATATGCTTCATTGGTTGTAGCATATCTTGGAACTGCCTAAAAGGGATACAAAAGGCACCACATAAGTGCAAATCTCTTATGCTTTATTTTCTCAGACAAAGATTGCACGGCATTTTCCGTCAAAGTTTTAACAAATTCATGCTAGAATATCAAGTGCCATCCTGGTCAACATTCATTCCTCAAACAACATAATTTAAGCAGATTATTTACTTTATCTCTTGGATTGTGGGATCAAGCACTTGTAAATTAGCTACCACATTTCCTAACTTTAGAATATTCACTATTCTTCAATACTCATTTGTATAAAGTGTTTTGAGATGACATGAGGTTATGTAGGGAATAGATCTTTCTTTCAGAAAGAGCTTTACATATCATTCAAAATCTGAATAATGTTCTGTAATGGTATGGATTGTGTATGCTAATTGGCTCGGGCTGGCCCACCCCCTGATGTCACTCTTACGTGGACTCCTCCCCTAGGACCCAGGCCATAAAGGTCGGGCCACCTTTCCCTTCCCTGCACTTCCCTAGTTTGAATCCGGGCCATTTCAAGTCTTCTGTGCAATAAAGCCTATCGTTCCCCTCAAGTCTTTATCATTGCAATTATTGGGGCAACTGATAGTGCCCAACATGTTCTTACTTTAATTGGTGTTTAATTCAACATTGAACTAAAAATGCAGTTACAGTACAACAGCCACAACTTTGTGCAACATTTCATATTCAGACCCTTGCTGAGGAACTTTTCATCAGACTAATCTTTACATAAGGGAATATCTCTAAATCACACACTTAGTGTGAAGTGCATTTGAATTCAAATCCAGCACCACCATGGTCTGGGCTGCAAAGTGCTACATGCATCCAGGGCAAATCAGAGATCAAGTCTAGTTCATCTACAGGGAGTTGATCAAAGAAGAGGAAGATAACTGAACGGACTATTGGAGCTGAAGAGGTCATCTGGTGTGAGCTGTCCTGCTGAAGCAAGAGCGGATCAATGATGACACCCTTTAACTATAACACCCTTTACAGCAGTAAGCCCACCTCCACCAGTCCCATGATGACGGATGCAACTATCAACTCTGAGGGTGGATAAAGAATCCAGAACATTGTCAGGGTGACATGAGTGAAGGGACCCAATTTTCCTGGGACTTCATCAGGAAGGTCATGATGGAATGGTGCAAATTTGAGTCAAAGGACATCTAGTTCCTCCAGGACATCGTGGATAAGTGTCACTTTAATGTGACATTCATGACCCTGGTGGGATGGCAGAGGATGCTTTGGGACTTCCAGGAGAAGGGGAACATGGCACAGCCATTCCACAGCCTTCCAGTATAGAAGGAATGAGTGATAATGGTGCACATGTTCAACCCATATGTGCATGCAGTGGATGTGCTCATCTTCCTGGGCTGTTATGTCGAGGGGCAGGGATCTGTGTGCCTACATGCAGGACAAAGGAGTGGACACCTGCCCAGTCAGCTGAACCAAGAGAAGGCTGTCGACTGGATATCGCACACTTACATGATAGATGTGCTCTTCAAAATGTTTTTTTGAGACAGATTCCAAAACTGGATTAAACTGATCTACACAGTCATACTAAATGTCTAAATAAATGGGTGGAAAACAGATAGGTTTCCCATCAAGTGGAGAGTTAGGCAGTGTGCCCAGTCCCTCAGCCTTATTGGATGCTGCAAAGACCCCTTGGTTGAATCCATCGGGAAGGACGAGAGCATGACAATGTCAGGCAGTGGAGGCACTCAGGTCAACAATGCCTTCTCTTCTGACACACGATCAGTCTCCAGACTGATCAGCATATGCCTCCAGTTTGAGTCTGCATCGGGTGCCAGGGTAAAGTGGAAGAGTGAGGCAGTGTTCTTCGATAATTGGTCTGACCATTCCCTTCACAGTCAGATCTGACTACCTGAAGGTGTTGGGGATCTAGTTTAAAGGGGCTGAGACGTGCAGCAAAAATTGGTCAGAATAGATTGCAAAGACCCACCAGAAAATGGGTTTGTGGACCTGGCGCACCCTTTCAATAACAGGACAGAACTTGGGCATCAGGAGTGAGGTGCTGTATATCATGCAGATGTGGCCCATCCCCCACACCACTGCCATGGTAGTCACCTTCTGGTTCATATTGGGAATATGAGATGAATGCAGTGGAGAGAAGACAGTCACCTATCACTTTGCAGAATGCAGATTTACTCAGAGTGTGTGTGGAGAAGGATGCAAGGGTCCTTGTTGTGGTTCATCCCCTGCAGGAGTGTGACAGAGAACTCTTTGATATATGGGCTGTTCTCAGGGATGCTCACAGAGACAGACATCCAGTACTGCTAGAAAACCAAAATTTGCCTAAAATTTGTTGGTTTCAGCACATGGAGATGCCAGTGAGGAATGCTGTTGACTGGTACATTCCAGGATGAAGGAATACATGTGGAGAGATGCACTCAGGCTTGGCGCAGCCAACACAAGAGTGCTCTGGGGAAGGACCACTGTCTGGAGTCCTTCCTTTACCGAGCACTGAAGGGCTGAGACGAGAGGAGTCCATTTTTGATTACATTTTTTTAATACTTGCTCTCGGTTGCGGGTGTTCCTGGCAAAGCTGATAGTTTATTCTCCACCCTTTGATGGCTTGAATCTGAACACCTTGCTTGGCCACTTCAGGAGGCAAGTAAGAATCAGTTTGTTGCAGACCTGCGTAGATCAGTTAAGTATACAAATTGGGATTTTATTGACAATCTAAACAGCTATGTGTTATTGTTATTTTGTGATTTCATTTATTGAATGAACGAATAGCATTTTGGTGGAAGTTGAACTCATGGTCTTTAGATTATGATCCAAGTGTCAGAATTACCAGTCTAGAAATACAATTGATGCACCAACCCTACCATGAACTCATGAAGGAGAGGCAAAGATGTCTTGAGAAGTCTGCTTTATTTTGCAGCTGAGATACCGGATGCCATGATTTGCTGCAGTCTCCATGTTTCTCTGGCAAACGACACATCAGTCATTAAAACACAAAGAAAAAAGCTCAGGAAGTCCCCACGTTCCCTAAGGTTCCATTTTTGACAGCTGTCCATCAGCCAATTTCTTCATAAATCAGATACATTCACTTTCTATAGCTAATCATATCATCACTCATGAGTTGCTGGAATTCTTTAATTTAATCAAATATTCACTCTAACACAAATATTCACTCTAAACTAATGGAAAAATACAGTATCCAGTTATTAGTAAACATTATTGATATCTTAAATGTTTTAAATATGTGTGATAGAATTTGCATAAAGTCAGATTTTCATAAGTCAGGTCATCCGTAGCCCAGGGGGCCCCTGTACTTACTCTTTAATTGGTGCCTACAAGTTAAAAATATTAACCTGGGGTCTTATGATCAGCATGTATTACTGCCAAGTGGAATTTTAGGAATGTCAATTAAACTCCATGATACTCTCTAACAGCCAACAGACAAATTTCCAACACATAATTGTAGGGTCTGTAGTGAAAATGGATGTAGACCATTCAGCTTGAGCTTTTCTATCATTCATTTACATCAGTGGTTTTCAAACTCTCCCCTAAACTCATTTAATCTTAAGCAATCCCTAAAATGCCACGAGTGCTCTGTGACAAGTAAAGGGATTGCTTAAGGTGGTAAGTGAGTGGAAAGAAAAAGGGTTGAAAACCACTGTTTTAATTGTGCGTAATTGACTCATTATGTGCATGGTTTCAGAACTCCAAAGGAAATGGGCCAATGGCAATTTTTCTCAAGCAAAATATTTTAACAACAATTGGGTCCAGAGCAGTGGTTCTCAGACCCACTCACAGACCACCTTAATCACAGAGCCCTTATGGCATAGTGATTACTTAAGGTGGAATGTGAGTTTAGAGGGGCAGTTTGAAAACCACCTTCTTAGATCTTCAAACAACTTTGTTTGACCATTAGCTAAATGATGAATAATAATCTATATGTGTGGAACTTTCAACTCAGATGTTCAATGCAGCCCACCAGAGTGAGCAGCACCTGGTCCATGGAAGGTAGCTCTTGATCTACAAGGGCCACAGGGAGTGCAGAGCCTTCCTATGAGAAGTATCAGCACCCATCCAAGAAACCTAGACGATTGGGTGCAGCAGGTTCCTAAGGCTGTTGAAGCGGTCAAAAGACTGAATTACTTTGAATCTCTGATGTTTACAAATACCAAAAATATTAAGAAATGTAAACACTTACAGAGATTTAAAGAAATTAAATATATTTAAATACATTTATTAACATGTATTTTAATTAACAATTAGTTTAAAGTAAATTAACCTGAAACTTGCATGTCCCCAGTGCAACTCTTACTTTGCAACAAGTGAACATTGCTATCTGCATTAGGATTACTGATGGAAATCGGAAGAAGTTAATGTCAGAAAACAGCAGCAAGAACCTTGCATTTAGGTGGTTCTTAAAATTTATTTGGATTTTCATTTGGGCCCTCCCCACAGAAAGGTTGTATATTAATTGCCTCATCCTTTAGGCTTGGACTGCGGTCTGCAGCGGGCAAAGGTCTCACTCTGCTGCTCTTCAGTCTGGTGTAAGTTGACCATAGGAATGCATTATTAATGCAGTAGAACCAATACATTCCTGCTCAGAGAGAAAGAAAACTACAAATCCAAAATTGTTGTCAAATAAATTTATAGTCATCAATACCTCTGTTAAATCTCTCTTCCCTGGTCCTATTATAGTATATTGCCTCTACAGGCTACTATTGTGTGATACTAAGATTCCTACTTGTTTTTATTCAGACCCATGTTGTTAAGAAGACATCACTAAGTCAATGGAGGGTAGCTTATCTGAAAAATACAAAATAATTCTTTGTCCCACTAACTATTGTCATGTCATGTGCGTGTGATTTTGATGAGACACTGAAATGAGCCAAATTGATTTGTCTGGAAAGCTTCCTTCAATGGAATGACAAAAATGCAGGAAGAACTGTCTTCCATTACAGGCAAATCCAAATGGTAAACATTCCTTTGAAAAGATTTAGTTGACACAAATGAACACGTGGAGTTCATTTAAGAGTCTCAGACCTCACTTTCTGAAATCGCTTGCTGTGAGAGATATTTTTGAGAGATTCCTATAACATGAGAAAGTAATTCATTGGATGTGATATACATCTGTAAAGCTAAATATGCAGAAGGACGTAAACTTTGTCAACCATATTTGGAGCAAAAGAATTACTTTTTTTTAAACAACCAAATAACCAGTTTGGTAGAGGCCCAGGGATTGGACAATTACAACTGATGCAAGTAAGAAAATGCAAATAATATTGTTAATTAGTTATGTACAGCTCTTCTCTGAAAATTTACTTGAAAATAATCTCAGCTCATTTAACTATGAGCCATATGGGGAACATGAAAGGAACTAAAAGACAATATATTATTTACAAGTCTTCTCACTTACCACCAGGCTGAGGAACAGCTTCTTCCCACGGGCAGTGAGACTACTGAATGACTGAATGAACTGCTCCTTCAAACACTCCAAGACTCTACTAATTATTAAACAATATTTATTTATTTTTATATCTGTATATATGTCCTGCATACGTATTATTTGTCTGTATGTGTGTTATGTCTGGTTGAGTTTGCGTATGTTTTGCACCGAGGACCAGAGAACGCTGTTTGGTTGGGTTAAGAATAAAATTGTCTTTCCTGGAATTGACAAAAGTTGAATAAAGCAAGATGAAAAAATAGCTCTACTGCATAGCAAATGTAAAGAACTTTCAGTCTGTCATTTTCAGTTCTTGAAGCAAATTCCCAATCCTGAGTAAGTGGTTGTTAACACCACTTTAATGCAGAATGTCTTGCTGAATAACACTCAATTTAGGACCAATATAGCCTTGGCTTAAATATGGGCATAAAACCTAATGTTCAGAAACTGAGAAATGCCAGAGGACTACTTCTGATATTCTTGCTGATGTCCTGTGCTCTTTCCCTCCTGCAAGGTGGGAAAGAGCACTAATGGGAGCAGTGGCATGTATTGCAATATCAAGGAAGTTGAGGGAATGGAAATACATAAACATGATGTCGTGGCGGGACACCACTAGGCAGGTGAACCAGACCCGCTTGTAATCCACGCGGCGGGGCAGCCGACCAAAATGGTGCTGTCGGGGGTTTCCCCTTTTTCTCAGCACAGGGCTCAAAAGCCAACGCTGGGGGACCACGTGATGCCCAGGTGATGTCAGTGCCCCCCCAGCGCAGTTCTTAGCCAGGTCCAGGCTGGGAGTATAAGTCCAGCCCAGCAGCCTGCAATAAATCAGTTCTGCTCACTGAGCTCAACCTGTCTGGTTGAGTGTTCTTTCAGTAGCAGTGTAGCTGCCGCTACAGTTGGTGACCCCGACTGGTTCAAATGTCTTTGAACCCATCATGAGCAAACCTGGGATCAGTGCTATAACCATGAAGCTGGCTGAATTCTGGGTTCAGGAGCCAGAGACCTGGTTCAGCCACGCGGAGGCTCAGTTTCATCTGACATGACCAAATTCTACCATGTGGTCGCCACCCTGGACCAGGCCACCGCCAAACGTGTGCTGCACCTTGTTCAGCACCCACCCGCTGAAGACAAATACGAGTCCATCACCAGATCCCTCGGACTATCCAGGCACCAGCGTGCCACTCGGATACTGCACCTCGACGCCCTGGGGGACAGGTCCCCGATGAAGCTGATAGACGAGATGCTCGCACTCATGGGTGATCACACCAACTGCCCACTCTTCAAGTGCATTTTCCTCGACCATCTGCCCAAAGACATCCAGCCGTTACTGGCCCAAGAGAGCTTTACCAACCTGAGGAAGGTTGCTCAGAAGGCCCAAGAGCTATGGCTCAACCGATTCCCGTAGGGCTTGGTGGTCCAGCAGGTCACGAGGCACGGGCATGACCATGCCAAGCCATCCCCTAGCGCTGCGGTAGAGCATCCAGCCCCTGCAGGGGCCACCAAGAGCATAACTAGGGGCACAGCATCTGCTTCAGGCCTCTGCTTCTACCACCAGCGCTGAGGAGTCAAGGCTCGGAAGTGTCATCAGCCCTGCTCATTCCAGAGAAATGACCAGGCCGGCCGCTCTTAATGGCTGCGGCGGCTGGCCAAGGACACAGCCTCCTCTACCTGCGGGACTCAGTCAGCAGCTGGCAGTCCCTCATCAACAGTGGGGCCAAGATCAGCGTCATCCCAGCGACAGCCATTGAGTCTAGGAACCGACTTCGAGGACCTCCCCTCCGTGCAGCCAACGCAACAAAGATCCAGATGTATAGAGACAAGACAGTCTACTTCCAGGACGGCCGACAAAAGTTCTCGTGCAGGTTCACCGTCTCATCCCTTCCGACCGCCATCCTGGGTGCCGACTTCCTCCTCATCCACGGGCTTTTGGTGGACATTCGGGGTAGGCGCCTGGTGGATGTCTGAACTTTCCAGGCCGTTCACCTCGACGCCTCTCGCACAGAGCAGCCACAGATGGCCAGGATCAGCACGCCCAGAGACGAGTTCCAGCAAATCCTGGACGAGTTTCCAGCACTCCTCAAGCCACAGTTCTCCGCTGCCTCGCCGTGCCATGGGGTGTTCCACCACATCCCCACCCAGGGCCCACCGGTTCATGCCAAGGTATGCTGGCTCACACCTGACAAGCTCCAGGTGGTGAAGGAGGAATTTTTGCATCTGTTGGAGCTGGGGATCACTCGGCGGTCCGACAGTCCATGGGCCTCGCTGCTCCACCTGGTCCTGAAAGCCTCCAGCAGCTGACACCCCTGAGGAGACTATCGACGCAAGTTCCTGACCATTACCCCATCCCTCACATCCAGGACTTTACAGCCAACCTGCATGGTGCAAAAGTTTTCTCCAAGGTTGACCTGGTGCGCGGGTATCACCAAATCCCAGTGCACCCTGAGGACATACCCAAGACGGCCATCATCACCCCTTTCAGCTTGTTCGAATTCCTTTGCATGCCGTTTGGACTCAAGAACGCCGCTCAGACCTCCAGCACCTCATGGACTCAATGAGCAGGGACCTGGATTTCGTCTTCATTTACTTAGATGACATCCTCATTACCAGCAGGGATCTGGCGCAACACAAGGCCTACCTGTGCATCCTCTTCTCCAGGCTGGCCAACTTCAGCCTCACCATCAACCCAGCCAAGTGCCAATTTGGGAAAGAGTCCATGCAGTTCCTGGGCCATACCATTACGGCCGAGGGAGCCACATCCGCCACTACGAAGGTCACCGCTATCAAGGAGTTCCCACGTCCCGACAATCTCAAGGGGCTGCAGGAATTCGCGGGTATGGTCAACTTCTACAACAGATTCATCCTGGGAGCTGCACACATCATGCAGCCGCTATTCGCCCTCATCGCAGCCAAGCACAAAATGCTCACCTGGACCCCAGAGGCCTGCAGTGCATTCGAGGCCACCAAGGATGCACTCGTGAAGGCTACCATGCTCGCCCACCTGCACACCGACCTGCATATGGCGCTCTCCGTCGATGCCTCTGCCACAGCCGTCGGCGCCGTCCTGGAGCAGCAGGTGAACAGACAATGGAAGCTGCTGGCATTCTTCAGCCGGCTTCTGTGCCCACCAGAGCACAAGTATAGTGCTTTTGACTGTGAGTTACTGGGCATGTACTTGACGGTGCGGCATTTCCACTATTCCTTGGAGGGAAGAACTTTTATCATTTTCACTGACCACAAACCCCTCACCCAGGCACTCGCGATGGCGAAGGACCCCTGGTAGGCCCGCCAGCAACGTCACCTCTCCTTCGTGTCGGAATTTACCACTGACATTCAGCACAAGGCAGGGAAGGACAACGTGGTTGCCAATGCACTCTTACGATCAGCCATCTGCGTGCTGACGCCCAGTCTCGACTTCAACCAGCTCGCCCGGGACCAGAAGTCTGATGAGGAGACGCGACGCTTCAGAACTGCGGTTCTGAAACTTCCTGACTCTGAGCGGCGGAAGCATCGTCCTGTGCAATGTCTCCATGGGCACCCTGCACCCAGTGGTTCCCCAGCAGTGGCGCAGTCAAATCTTCCATCACATCCACGACCTTTTGCACCCGTCCATCAGGTCCACGGTTTGGATGGTGGCAAGTGGTTGTGGAAGCAGATCGCAGGCTGGGCCAGAACATGCACCCATTGCCAAATGTCCAAGGTACACAGGCACATCAGGGCGCCCGTGCAAGAGTTCAAGCACATCCGGGAACGGTTCAGCCACATTCATGTGCACATAGTCGGGCCCTTACCCATTTTCCGGGGCAACCGTTACCTGTTCATGGTGGTGAACCGTAGCACTCATTGGCCTGAGGCAATCCCGATGCCAGACGCCTCCACGGACTCCTGCTCCCGAGCGCTGTGCGCAGTTGGGTCGGCTGGTTCAGCCTTCCAAATCACCTCACCAATGATCGGGGCGCTCAGTTCACCTCTGCGCTCTGGGCACAGCTCGCCAATAGATTGGGGATCGAGCTACATCACACCACAGCCTATCACCCGCAGGCCAATGGGCTGGTCGAGCATCTGCTCGAGTCAATTCAAGTACCGCCACCTTAAGTCGGTACTTATGGCTTGCTTCACCGGTCCCGACTGGGTGGACGAACTGCCTTGGGTGCTCCTGGGCATCCACTCCACGCCCAAGGAGGATCTGCAGGCATCATCAGCTGAGTTGGTCTACGGCGCACTGCTGGCACTTCCTAGTGAGTTCATCAACACGCCTCATAACCCCCAGCGGTCGCCACACAAGCTGCTTCCCCACCTCTGGGCCCACTTGGACTCCTTCGCACCCCCACCACTACCCAGACATGGCACACGACCATCTCGCATCCCCAGCGAGCTGCTTTCCGCAGAGAACATTTTTATTTGGCGGGGCCCACCTGTGGCACCTCTGCAGAGACCTTACGAGGGGCCATACAAGGTTGTCCAGCATTCAGGGTCTACATTCACGATGGACATCGGCGGCAGGTGGGAACTGTTTACTGTGGACAGGCTGAAGCCAGCGCACCTCGACCCCACTGAACCAGTGATTGTGGCCCAGCCCAAGAAGTGAGGCTGCCCAGCTAAAAAGGACATTGGCGCCGGTTCTGGGGGGGGCGCTGTATGATGGCACACCACTAGGCAGGCGAACCAGCCCTGTTTTTAATCCACGTGGCGGGGCAGCCGGCCAAAGTGGCACCACTGGGGGTTTCCCCTTCTTCTCAGTATAGGGCTCAGAAGCCCGTGCTGGGGGACCACGTGACGCCCGGGTGGTCTCAGCGCCTCCAGCGCGGTTCTCAGCCAGGTCCGGGCTGGGAGTATAAGTCCAGCCCAGCAGCCTGAAATAAATCAGTTCTGCTCACTGAGCTCAACCTGTCTGGTTGTGTGTTCTTTCAGTAGCAGTGTAGCTGCCACTACAATGTGATGAATAAAAGGCCATGAGCAGAATTGCAAGGATGGGAGTAATTAAACTATAATTAACTGGGTGGAAAGAGTAAATATGAGAAGGGAGGACAAGGTGATGAGTACATCTGATCTAGCTGATTGTGTCATTATATGCACACCGAGGTACTTTGCTCTTGCTACCTATCTGAGTTACAATTTCCAAATACAATCTATATTTTACTGACAGGCTTCTTCTATTTGTTATTTAAGAAGAGAAGCCTCCTGGACATCCCCATGGCCCCCATCAATTCATTCAAGTCAATTCAAGTCACCTTTATTTATTATTCATACCAGGCTCACACAGTAAAGACGAGATAGCATTTCTCCAGGACCACGGAGCATATTTACATAAATATAAGTTAGAATAGACGTTAAACACATTAAAACACTAAGAATTAACAGTAACAGTCCACAGTACCCTCTCTACAAACGTTCTGGGAATTCAGCAGCATGATGGCTTAAGGGAAAAACCTGTTGCCCAATCTGGACATATGGGCCCAAGTGCAGCAAAGCCTCCTACCAGATAGCAGGAGGGCGAACAGGTGCATTTTATTTTGAAAGGACATAATGAAAGAGGAACATTGTCTGCACAGAATGAACTCTACCATCAAAACCGTGCTTGTGTACAGACTCCACAGCTCCCTGAGTGGAAGCAGTGAATTCCTTGTGATGTTAAAAAACCTGCTATAATCAATAATTGGGACTAAGAGCTCCTATTTTCTCATAGCTGTAAACTCCTGACCCATTGTCCCAATGCCTCACTGTCTTACTTTGTTAACCTCTCTTTCTTGGCCTTTCACCATTGTTAACACTCACCTTCTCCAATGCTCCTTCACTGATTCAAGCTGCTTTCAAATCTCTCATTGACTTGACCAGTCCCTGATGATCCTTTCTGCCAGATTTTAACTCTGTGAACAGGTCTTTGATCTCTGGAGTTCCTGCCAGGTTTTGCCCACTGATTTCTGGAAGCACATGGCGATGAGCTCTGTAGTTCCTAATGTGTTGGAAACGGGGTTTTATCAGCAAAGGATGTGGTTCCCACTGTTTTCAAGGTGGTGGCTGAGCTTGGAACTAAACTGCTCCTTCCTCTTCAGGTAGTTTTCAACATCTGCACCTCAGCTAGTGGTGAAGCAATTTGCTTCTGGGTTACCATGGTTTCTAACTGTGACATCATCTTCATGGTAATAAAAGGGAGGGCTGATGTTGTCCCAGGTTGACACCCAGATAGCTCTGCAGGGTGGGTAAGGTTAAGGACAGCTGTGGGATAAAGTGGATGTGAGTTTCATGAGAAAACTGAGAGCATCAGCTGTCATAGTGATTCTCTGCGCTGGTCCATTTAGCAAAACTGATGAAACAGAAGAGGTAGAGTGTAGTTAGACCAAAAAACTGGCTACGGGGAACAGTACACCCTTTGTCCACAATCTTTGGAGATAACACATTTCCATTATGTTATAAAAGTTATTATGTTGGATTTTGGGTGGTAGCCTTGGTAATAGAGGATGTGAGAAGGTTATCAGCAATTAAATCTACAGGAAAGCTTATTATTACAGAGTGGGGATCACACCAGAAAAGTGATGGATTCAGAGTAGTTTCTAGAAACTGATGAGAAACAATCTGATGAAAAAAGCAGGAGAAAGATTGGCAGTGAATGAGGAAAATGTTGGAGGAAACTGGGGCTGAGGCAGGTGCTGACTGAAGTATTGAGCTGACTATGAAATAAGATTATTGTGAGTTGGTGCAAAAAGGTTCATGGGTGTTTTTGTGATGAGTCAATTTATTATCATACGATTGTACAAGTAGATTTCAATGTTTCAAAAACATGCAGATATACATCCAGACAAACGATACATATGCAGAATGTATCTACGTGTAGGAAAAAAAATAAATTTTTTTGATAAATTGAAGAGTCTCGGATTGTCTATATGAGCAATTCATTTCAGTCATTCAGCATTCTCACTGCCCGTGGGAAGAAGCTATTTCTCACCCTGGTGATTCTGGCTCTGATACTCCTGTATCTCTTTCCAAAATATTGAAAGATGCTAGGTGCAGGGTAAAAGGGGTCCAACAATCCCAGTAGATTGCATTGATGGGTGGGGGGGGGTTTGGGAGACCCCAGTGATCCTCTCTGCCATTCTTATGGTCCTGTGGATTCACCTCCGATCCAATGCTCCACAGCAACTGGACCACACTGTGATGAAACTGGCCAGGACACTCTCAATAGATCTCCTGTAGAAGATTGTCAGGATGGTGGCCGATAGCCTTGCCCACCTCAGTCTTCTCAGTAAGTGCAGTCTCTGTTATGCTTTCCTGTCAAGTGAAGAGATAATGTTTTACCAGGATAGGTCACCTCTTAAATGGACTCTGATGAACTTAGTGTACTCCACTCCCTCCACTTCCAAGATATGAATGTGTCGAGGTGGGTGGTTGTCCCTTGTCCTTCTGAAGTCCACAATCACCTCTTTTGTCTTGTTCACGATGAGACTCAGGTTGTTATTCTTGCACCATTTCATGAGATTTTTCCATCTCTTCTCTGTAGTGCAAATCATCACTGTTGCTGGTGAGACCAACAACTGTTGTGCCATCTGCAAACTTGATGATTCCGTTGGAGCTGGATCTGGTGTTGTAGGCGTGGGTCAGTTGCGTAAATAGGAGCGAAATGAGCACACAGCCCTGAGGTGGTCAGTTTGACAGTACTCAATGTTTTGCAGGTGATTTGGACAGTCTGTGGTCTTCCCATTAGAAAGCCCAGAATCCAGTTACAGAGAGGGTTGTTGATTCCTAGTGAGGAAAGTTAATCCATCAGCCTCTGGGGAATGATCGTATTAAATTCTGAGCTGATGTCGATAAACAGCAGCTTGGAGTATGAGGCATCGTTCTCCAGATAGATCAGGACAGATGGAGGGACAAGGCTCTAGCATCATCAGTGAAATAGTTTCATCTGCAGGTGAATTAAAATCAGTCCAGTATCCCTGGGTGGTATGCTTTGATGCATTCCATCAGACACTCAAAGCATTTCATAATTGTGGAGGTCAGTGCCACAGGTGGTAGTCATTGAGGCCTGTTACTTTCACCCTCTTTGGTACCTGGATGATGGTGGCTGACTTGAAACCCATGGGGATGATGGATTGCTACAATAATGTGTTGAAGATGTCCGTAAGTGGGTTCTCCTCACCTCAATCACAGCTATGCAGGGAGACATGGAGCTTTCTTTAGTGTCAGCCTGTTCTCATCAAACCATGCGGAGATGTTCAGTCTGCCTGGAAGGAAGGCATCATTACCTTTGACTCAGAAAGTTGTCTTGTGATCTGTTATGCTCTTGATCCCTTGTTGCATGGACCTTGTGTCAACAGTGCAGCATAGTTGTCTGTGGATCTTCTGTGCATAGCCACACTTTACCTTCCAGATTGCACGGGAGAGTTCATCCCTGACTCAGTGCCATCCTTTCCCCTGTCCTGAAGGCAGCATACAAGTTCTGAGAAGTGCCCGGACCTCTGCATCTAACCATGTTTTCTGGTTAGCCTTGGTTGTAAAGCTTTTGATCTCGCTGACATCCTCAATGTATTTGTTGATGTAGCCAGTCCCTGAGCTTGTGTACTCCTCTGTGTATACATGATCATTGTAGGTGCCCATCTCCCTGAAACAGCTCCAATCCATAGTCTCAAACCAGTCCTGTAGTACTATTGTGACCCCCCCCCCCCCCCACCCCTCTGGTTACAAACTGATCTCCCTGCGAAGTGGTTTAGTTTGTTTTGCCAGAGGACTATATGCTGGGGTCAGCAGGATGGATATGTGACCTGAGTATTTAAAGTAGGGGTGAGGGGCAGCCTTGTATGTACCAGGGATGTTGGTGCAGAGAGGACTCACTAGAATGATACCAGGACTTGGATATGAAGAAAGGTTAGATAGACTAGGCTTGTATTCTCTGGAATTTAGAAGATTGAGGGAGGATCTTATAGAAACATAAAAATTCTTAAGGGATTAGACAGACTAAACGCAGGTAGGTTGTTTCCAATGCTGGGAAAAACCAGAACCAGGGGTCACAGTTTAAGGATAAGGGGAAAGTTTTTTAGGACTGAGATGAAGAAATGTTTCTTCTCTCAGAGGATGATAGATCTGTGGAATTCTTAGCCACAGGAAGTAGTTGAGGCCAGTTCCTTGTCAATATTTAAGAGTAGGTTAGATTTGGCCTTTGTGGCTAAGGGGATCAAGGGGTATAGGGAGAAGGCAGGAACCGGGTATGAATCAGCCACGATTATATTGAATGGCAGTGTAGGCTTGAAGGGCCAAATGGCCTAATCCTGCACCTATGTTTCTATGTATACCTGACCCAGGGTGTTCTCTTTGGTGATGATATTGACGTCCTGTTGAAGTCATGGTAAGACCTTTCCAGGTTGGTGTGGTTGAAGTCATCAGCATCAAGGTGGGACATCTGGGCTTCGCAGGTGGTGCCTGCCGTGTTCGGTTCAAACACATTCATAATAAAAACTACCTTCAGCCTGGAGGAGCGTTCGTAGCTTGCTTTATTTTACCATAGTGAATATCTACATGTGCAGGCATCCCCTGCTGGTCCTAAGCTTGCCAGATGCATAACTCTCCCCAGATGTGGAAGTCCCACCCCGAGACATCATCAGCCCACTCAATGTCCCGCCAATAGTGTCACACCACAGTACTGTAAAGCTTCCTCATGGCTTTATCGTCATTAGCCGAAAGAAGAACGCAAGTTGCGGCAATCGGCATGGCCTGGGCAGGAAGAAGGGTCTGTATTTCACCATCAAATACTCTCTCTCTCTCTCTCTCTCTGCTGAACAGAAGGTCTTGGCAACACCAGTTCTCACTGATGTAAATACACAGCCCCCCCTCCTTGAATTTTGCCAGAAGCAGCTGTGTCATTGTCTGTCCTGAAGGAGATAAAGCCATCATGCTGGATTGATAAGTCTGGAATGGGTCCTGGAGCCATGTTTCTGTAATCACCAGTTCACAGCAGCCCTGCATTTCATTGTGGTTCAGATGCAGCCTCAGGTAATGCGTTTTTGTCTCCAGCGATCTTATATTTTCTAGTAAGATTGTCGGGCGTCCAGGTCTGAAGGGGTTAACTCTCATTGTAGGTGACCACCTCCCTGAAACAGCCAGCCTTCTTTCAGCACTTCTTCCTTCTCATGCAGCACTTTCACCAGCCTCCCACGCATCTCCAATGGCCTCTCTCCATCGATCCACTCCGTGGTTTGCTGCAGTCTGTGTTCCCTACTTCAGTGTGATAAAACCTCTCAGCATCTGACCAATCTGATCCACTAGTGTGAATGTTCAGTCATATTTCTTAGTTTCACAAGTATTTCATGCTCATAGACAATACATAATGGGTTGGGATTTCCACCGTTGTAAGTAGTTGAAATGGAAGCTACAACCTTAAGTGCTGCCATTTTTTGTTACATTTGAGTCAATGTTGAGTTACTGAACACGAAAAAACTGAGAGACTGCTCATTTTTTAAAAACATGATTTATTAACAAATTATAGATTCAAGGAGATGGTGGTCCAAGCCATTTAAGGCCAAATATATCCAGCTGTCCAGAAATCTTTAATCAGTAATCTGGCACTCACTCTAGCATCAAATGTAAATGTAAATAGAAGGCTACAAACAGGAAGATGCAAATGCAGAAAACGCCTCCAGGTTAATTCAGAAAAACAAACAAGTTTGATTAATTTAAACAAAATCAAAAAAAATGAAAGCTAGACTAAAAGAAAGCAGATGTGGACAACTACACCAACTCAATAAAAAATGCCCAATATTCTGATAAAGCCACAGATTATATCACAATCTGAACCATTGTTCTAATTGGAAGTGAAACACAAAGAAAGTGAAAACACCAACATAATAAAATTAAAACCACATCCTTATCATGGAAGATAACAGGGAATTTGAGAACACATCAAGCAGGAGCAATCATCAAGGATCCACACCACCCAGCCACATGATCTGTTCTCACTGATGCCATCAGGAAAGAGATATTGGTGCCACAAGACTTTTACCACCAAGTTCAGCTACCCCTCCACCATTGGACTTTGAAACAACAGACTCATTAAATGACTCCTAATTTACACATTATTTATTATTGAATTTTTTTTAATAGCACAGTCAGTTTATTTGTAGTTTTTTTCATTTACATTTCTCTCTTTTGTACACATACCTTTTCTTGAGTATAATTCTTTGTTCTGTCGATAAGTAGAATTTATGCCCACCCTGCAGGAAAAAGAATCTCATAGTTGTGTGATGTCATGTATGTACTGGATGGGATGGCCTGTCCCCTGAACCTGTGACTCCTCCTTCCCAGATATCCCCATAAAGGCTCATGCCAAAACCCCTCCCTCAGTACCTGTCTTGGAACTGGGCCAGCAACATGCAAGCTGTGCTGACACTTTAAGGTGATTAAAGCCTATTAATCTGATTCTCTGTCTGATTGTGGTTGATTGGTAGTATAGCACTAACATTGGCAGAAACATAGAAAGTGAACAACATACCCTGTGTATTGCATGTGAATAACAGAAATGTCATACCTGCCTCCATTGAAGAATGTTTAGAAGAGAAACTGATCACTGGCTCCTGGAGCAAATGTACCAGAAAACTTGGTGAAGACTGCTAGAAACTGAAAAAAAAAACCAGAAGTGGTATTAGCAGATGTATTATCTCAGTAAAGGTACAAAGTAAGTAACCAAGATATGAAAATGTATTGAATATAACACCAACAATATCAGCAGAAACTCAATAAAACCAGCACAATTGTGTGAAATTTTGGCAAAACTGAATTGATCATAATGCCTACAACATCAGCAATAAATAACACTGGGTAAACCAAAACAATGTACAAGAGGATTATCTACAACCAAATTAATATAAATAAAAATATTATTTTCAAAAAAATTGCAATGATCTATTATTCTAAGATTGAATAAGGAACACCAATGTCTTTAAAAGAGATAGATTGTGGGGGTTTAGTGTAGGTCACTTCACAGAGTAACACTTCACAAAAGACATCTCATTTAAAATGCAAGAGCTTTGCTGAAGCTAGACATTGAGGGTCCGGTTGGCTTTGCAGAAGCAATGAAGAATGCTGATCTGTTGTGTATGGGCAATAAAGTCCAGGCTCAGAAGTACTGATAAGATATTTAAAAGTTTGGGTTTGGAGCCTTGGGTGAGGTTTTTGGTTTTTACAAGCAAAGAGAGGAAAAAACAAATAGGATTCTTCTCTGTGAGAGAGAGAGAGAGAGAGAGGGAATGGGGGTCAGTTCTACAGTAGCAGTTGAGGCTGCAAAATGGCAAGTTGGTAGACTTGTTCAAAGACCCCATTTTGAAGGTTATGAGTTCTGAATTCAGCTTGTTCAAAACCCTTGTAGTCCTTACAAGAGGAAATGACTGGCTAGTGTGTTTCTCCTGAAATAAGGGAAACAAGAGGAACTCTGTGGTGACCTGGAAGAGGAGGTTATCATTTTGAAAATGCATTATAAGGCAAGTTTCTTCAGCAAGACACTGAAGTGACTGATTGGAAGAAATAAGTTTGTGTGTGTCCAACGAGCAAGAAATATCTCTCTGAAACCAAAAAGAACCTTCCTGAGTGGTAACCATTTAACTTTAAGCACCAGAGCCTGGTGAAGATTCATAAATGTTAAATTCTGTAGACAGAATAAGAATTGCTTGATACCAGCAAACTTGGAGAAGTAAGAAGTAAAATGATTGGACTGTGAAACAAAGAACTTTCCTGAACATATAAACATTACATACATGTGCGCTTACAATTAGAAGGGGGATTATGTTTAAAGAAAATTAAAAGCAACTTTTGCTTCAGTAACCATTATCTTGGTGAATTTCTATTGCTTCTGGGTTTTGGAGTCCTCTGGGCTCATAACATTACCCCCAATGAACTCCCCACTGGAATGGAATCAGCCAGATAAATGAGAAACTGTTGAACTTCAGTAGTCCACACTCCAGAACCATGATCACATTAGCATCAACCTTTGAGGTGCAATACATAGCTGGTGTTAGTTTAAGCACAGGTTGGGAGGTCATGTTCCAAGTCAATGTTTCCTTGTCTGTTGAAGCATATGAGATAATGCCCATCACATTCAATATTTATGAAACAAAGGTATTCTGCCAACCTATTCCACTGCACAACATCACCTTCTCAACATGGACCATAACAAGATCCTGGAAGACCTGAGACATTTTGCCAGCTTGAGGACCACCTTTCAGCAAAGGCTTCCAATGCAAGAACATACCCTTCGGCTGTCTAGAGAAAAGAGCATTCAACATTCAAGAGCATACTGGCCTGATGTTCCTGAACTACCAGAGAGTGCTGATCTTCAAACATACAAATCCCATACAAAGGCACCTCAGGACACAATCCTGCAAATCCACCAGCAGGATAAGTGAACTCATGTCACCATGCTCCCCATGCCAATAACCTCAGCACTGAGATATTAATTAGACTCAGACCAAAGCATTGGATGGGAAGTACTATTTGCATGCCAAATACCACACTTCTGAAACAAATGTTCCATTCCAAGTTATATCAAAACAAATATTTTCAGGAAAATAAAGAAAATTCTTCAATGATTTCAGAATCAGAATTTATTGTCATGAACAAGTCATGAAATTTGTGGTTTTTCAGCAGCGTCACCGCAGGAAAACATTCATATAAAAACCACCTTAGGACAACAATAAATTTAAAAAGAATTACTACGCAAAAAGTAAGGCAGAAATCTGATGTGAGTGGGTAAGAAGCTGTCCTTGTGCCATTGAGTGCCCATCTTTAGGCTCCTGTACCTTTTACCCAATGAGTGAAGAGGGCATGGCCTGGGTGATGGGGGTCCTTGAGGATAGAAGCTGCTTTTTTAAGACGCTGCATCTTGTAGATGTCCTCGATGGCGTGAAGTTTGGTGCCTGTGATGTTGCAGGCTGAGTTAACAACCCACTGGAGCTTTTTCTTGTCCTGATCATTGGCACCTCCATACCTTTCCAGTTCCCTTGGAAAAAAATTGCAATATCCTTACCAAATCATGAGAGCTCCTGACCCATGACCAATCAAAATAGGGAAGAAGCACTGGGGACCTCCAGTCACTTTGTCACCAAGAGGCTCGATCACAAATGGCAGAAGGAATATACCGCCTCCCAAAGTGGTTCTACCAACCCTCGTATTCCCCCCAACCCCAACCATCCGCAGTAGAATACTGTCCCATGTCAGCCATGTCAGAACCCAGAGGACTGAAGTGGAAGCAAGCTATTTTCAGTTTCAAGGAAGAAGAAGGAGAAAGCATTGGTTGAGCAAATGGTTGAGCAAATGGAAGATGCATTACCATGCAAGTTTCTTCAGCAAGACAGTGAAGTGACTGATTGGAAGAAATCAGTTGGTGTGTGTCCAACGAGCAAGAAATATGCTACAATTTTCAGGCCAGGTTCAGGGGCATTCAATGTTCATGGTATCCATTATGATACATGACAATTCCCCAGATTGAATGACATAAATCAGCGCTGATTAAATGCATCAAAAAAAAAGGTACCAGCTTAAGAGCTCTTGCTGCCAAATGACTCTCACCTGAATTCTGAGAGCATCGATTGATTTGTTCAATGTTCCCTTCTTCACTAACTCCCCACAACAACTGGAAAGCAACTGGTTTTTGGCTTGCATTCAAACAGCATTTCTGCTCATTTGAAATATTTTAACAGATAGCATTTGAAGAAAAATTAAAGCCACACAGTGGGAGTTTATTAGCCTGCTCTTACAGGAGTTTCTTGGAAAAATGTCTTTAATGCTTGACATCTCCAGGTCAATTGTAAATGGTTGGCAAATGACTGTTAGACCTGGTGCCACATAATTAGGTTTCGCAGTCAGGAACTTCAGACACATGCAATTACCAGTATTTTTGATACTGATTTGATAGTGGGATCCTTGTCAATGACGATTCAGAAATTAACTTTCTTTGCCTACTATCTTGATACTCTACTGGTTGTGACCAAGTCATACACTCAATGCCAAGCTGGATTATTAAAAGTATCTGAATTCTCAAAAAGACAGAATAGGCCTCATGCAACTTGATCTATCTTGCCTTCTTCTTGGGTCTCTGCTCAAGAGATAGCATTCTCACTTCTGTGCATAAAGCTCCACGAGGCTGAATTCAGGTGAACACCACCAGCTGAAGAGAATCTTATAATGAGGTGGTTCTTAAAAAAAAAAATTTCCTTACATAACCAAATTAAAAGGAAGAAACTGCTAAATTTACTGAAAAAAGAAAAAATTGATATAGCATTTGTGCAAGAAACACACTTAACTGAATTGGAGCACAAGAAATTAAAGAGAGATTGGGTAGGGCATGTAACAGCAGCATCATATAATTCAAAAGCAAGAGGAGTGGCTATATTAATTAGTAAAAATGTGCCATTTAAAATAGAAGAGGAAATAATAGATCCAGCAGGGAGGTAGTAATGATAAAATGTCAGATATATTCGGAGTTTTGGAATCTACTCAACGTATATTCACCTAACGAAGAAGATCAAAAGTTTATGCAAGATAACTTTTTGAAGGTAGCAGATACGCAAGGGAACATATTAATAGGAGGGGACTTCAACCTGAATTTGGATTCAAATATGGACAAAACTGTGAAAAAAATTAACAGAAAGAACAAAGTAACCAAATTTATAATTAAATCAATGGAAGAAATGCAACTTTTGGATATATGGAGGAAACAACACCCAAAGGAAAAGGAATATTCATATTACTCGGCTAGACATAAAACATACTCAAGAATAGACCTATTTTTGTTATCAGCTCATATGCAAGATAGAGTAAGAAAAACAGAATATAAAGCTAGAATACTATCGGACCATTCACCCTTAATATTGACAGTAAAGTTAGAAGACATCCCTCCAAGAATGTATAGATGGAGATTAAACCCCATGTTACTTAAAAGGCAGGATTTTAGAGAATTTATTGAAAAACAAATAAAAATGTATTTTGAAATAAATACGGAATCAGTGGAAGATAAGTTTATACTATGGGATGCAATGAAAGCATTCATTAGAGGGCAAATAATAAGTTATGTAACCAAGATGAAGAAGGACTATAACCAGGAAACAGTGCAGTTGGAAAGGGAAATAGTAAATATAGAAAAAGAATTAGCAATGAAGGAAGATACAACTAAAAGAAGAGAATTGGTGGATAAAAAAATAAAATATGAAACACTACAAACATATAAGGTGGAGAAGAATATAATGAAGACAAAACAGAAATATTATGAACTAGGTGAAAAAACACACAAAATCCTAGCATGGCAGCTTAAGACAGAACAAGCTAAGAAAATAGTGTTGGCATCAAGGAAAAAAGACAAACAAATTACATATAATCCAAAAGAAATTAAGGAAAACTTTAGAGAATTCTATGAACAATTATACCGAACTGAAAACGAAGGGAAAGAAGGGAAAATAGATGAATTTCTGACTAAAATTGAACTACCAAAACTACAAATAGAGGAACAAAATAAATTAACAGAGCCATTTGGAATAGTAGAAATACAAGAGATAATTAAAAAATTACCAAATAATAAGACACCAGGAGAGGATGGATTCCCAATAGAATTCTACAAAACATTTAAAGACTTATTAATTCCGCCCCTCCTGGAAGTAATCAACCAGATTGATAAAACACAAAGCTTACCAGATTCATGTAAAACAGCAATAATTACAGTAATACTAAAGCAAGGGAAAGATCCACTCTCACCAGCGCCATATAGACCAATATCTTTACTTAACACAGATTATAAGATAATAGCTAAACTATTAGCAAACAGATTAGCAGAGTATGTACCGAAAATGGTAAATTTAGACCAAACTGGATTTATCAAAAAAAGACGCCTAACAGACAATATTTGTAAATTTATTAACTTAATTCATGCAGTAGAAGGGAATAAAGCACCTACAGTAGCAGTTGCTTTAGACGCAGAGAAGGCCTTTGACAGAGTAGAATGGATTTATTTGTTCAAAGTATTGCAAAAATTCAGTTTACTGGAGAAGTATATTAATTGGATTAAAGCATTATATAAGGGACCGTTAGCGAAAGTGACAGTAAATGGACATGTATCAAAGCAATTTAACTTAAGCAGGTCAACACGGCAGGGATGCCCACTATCACCTTTATTGTTTGCGTTAGCTATAGAACCACTAGCAGAATTGATAAGAACAGATAATAATATAAAAGGAATAAAAATAAAAGACAAGGAATATAAAATCAGTCTATTTGCGGATGATGTTATAGTGTACTTAACAGAACCAGAACTATCAATAAAAGAATTATATAAGAAATTGAAGGAATATGGAGAAGTGTCGGGTTGCAAGATAAACGTAAATAAAAGTGAAGCAATGCCTATGAATAATGCGGATTTCTCAAAATTTAAGAAGGAATCACCATTTAGATGGCAAATGCAAGCAATAAGATACCTAGGTGTACAAATAAACAAAAATCTCGGCCAACTATATAAACTCAGTTATTATCCACTAATGAAAAAATTACAGGACGATTTAGAGCATTGGAAAGATTTACCACTAACACTAATAGGAAGGATAAACTGTATTAAAATGAACATTTTTCCAAGGATATTATACTTATTTCAGGCATTGCCAATACAACTGACAGAGAAATTCTTCAAGGAGTTAAAGAAAATAATAAGGAAATTTTTATGGAGAGGGGGGAAACCGAGGATAGCACTAGATAAATTAACAGAATGGTATAAACAAGGAGGCTTACAACTGCCAAATTTTAAAAATTATTATAGAGCCGCACAATTAAGATACCTATCAGATTTTTATCAAACAAGGGAAAAGCCAGATTGGACGAGATTAGAATTAGATAAAATAGGGGAAAAGATACGTGAACACATATTATATAAATGGGATGAAAAATTGGTACAACATAGAAGTTCTCCAGTATTACATCATCTCCTCAATATTTGGAAGAAGATTCATGTAGAAAGAAATAAAACAAATTATCAATTACCAAAACTAATATTGACGCAAAACAAGTTACTCCCTTTTACGATAGATAACCTTTTCTTTAGAGAATGGGAAAAAAAAGGGATTAAAAGAATAGAAAATTGTTTTTCATGAAATAGATTCTTATCCTTTGAACAAATGAAAGATAAGTACAATATAACTCAAGATACAGCGCTGGCATATTACCAATTGAGATCCTACTTGAAGGATAAATTAGGAAGCAGCTTGAGTTTGCCAGAGGGAAGTAACCTTGAATATGTGATTACAGATACAATGTTAATCAAAAGATTTATAACAAATATGTATATTAAACTGCAAGAAAAGGAGAATGAGGAAACAAATGGTAAAACTAAACAAAAATGGGAACAAGATTTAAATATAAAGATAAAAAAGGAAACATGGGAGAAGTTATGCTCCGGAACGATGAGAAATACAATAAATACGAGGTTACGTATGATACAATATAACTGGATACACAGGCTATACATTACACCTCAAAAGTTAAATAAATGGGACCCAACAGTATCTGATAGATGTTTTCGATGTAAAAAAGAAATGGGAACAACAATTCATGCAATCTGGACATGTGAGAAAGTAAAAAAATTTTGGGAAGATCTAAATCAGATATTAAATAAAATAAAAGAAAACAATATACCAAAGAATCCAGAGATCTTCCTCCTAAGTAACATAAAAAACAAAGAATTTGGAATTGATTTGGAGGATGCACAAAAAAGATTTGTTAAGATAGCTCTAGCCGTAGCAAAAAAATGTATTATGTCAACCTGGAAATTGGAAGATAATTTGAAAATACAACAATGGTATATAGAAATGAATAAATGTATTCCATTGGAAAAAATAACATATAGTTTAAGAAATAATATTGAAATATTCGAACAAATTTGGGAGCCTTACATTAAATACAATAGCGAAAACCTACCGGGGCCAGTCATTACCTAAGTTAACGGAAGGAAAAGGAAATGAAAAGAATGGACTCAGTAGAATTTCTGGTGTATTTTTATTGAATGACAACATTGTCTGACTGGTTTAATGTATCCTAGAATGTATACCTTAAATGGACGGGAGGGGGGAGGTAGGGAGGGTGGGATGGGAGGAGGGGGGGGAGAAAATGGCACTGTATATGTGTGAAAAGTAAAAAGTGTGTACCATGGTTAATGTGATTTATGGTGTGAAAAATAAAAAATTTTTAAAAAAAAATTCCTGATAGTACTTCATGGTGAAACAGCTTTTCAGGACTTGGTTCTACATTTATTTTTCAGTCTATACCAAGATAAATCAGTGATCTCATTACTCTCTGTAGGACATTGGCTATGTTGATTGGTCTCTGCATCTGTCCAGGAAAAAAAAATTTCAAAGCATCCTTACTTCACAAAACCAGCAAACAAAAATCAGAATTATTTTCTGACAATTATTTAGAAATAAAAGAAAATCCTTCTGCATGACAGTGCCTTCAATTTGGAACCATTTATTATGGAGAACCTTGATCTGATTGACATTCTGGCTTAATATTTGTCTTGTTCTGGGCCTAGTTAGGTCCTGGAGTGTCTGAATCCCATTACAACTCCTTCATTTGAGACCCTCTCCATTAAAAATCTTTGTTATTAAAACTGGCTCACTGTTTTGGACTTCTTGCTGGTAGTTTAATTTTATACATTTCATTGCCTCATTGCTGTTTGGGTTTTACCTGATCCAAAGTTATCAGAAGTCCCTAAAGCTGAAAGTTATTTTGATGTTCTCGCTTTCTACTCTGCAGAAATGTCTGTACATGTTATCTATATATATGTCTGCAAAGATACCTGAAGAATGGGTAGGGTCCCCATTTGCAATTCCAGTTCCAGAATAAACTACTGAAACCAAGACAACTGATCAACTGTGGTCTCTTTTCCCATCAAAATACTCAAAACATCAACCTCTGAAATGAATACTGTGTAGTGCATGCTACGGCAGGGGCGTGGAAGCAAGACACTTACATGAAGTGAGTACAGTTGATACTGATTTATTGATGGTTTGCCCTGCTTTATAATAGTCCCACTGGGCCTAGTTGCCCTGCCACTTCCGGCAGAAAATGCATCACTGGCTTGCTGGCTGCTGTTAGGTTGGCGTCCCCATCAGTACTCGCTGTTTCCCACCATGTGGCCTGCAGCCCATGAAGAAAGGTCATTTAGTCAGCATGGCCCTTGCAGGATCGCCGTGTTCAGCCACCATCTTGTGTGCCAGGATGCCCTCCGGGTAGCAGGGCACTACACGATTTCCCCCCCCCCCACCCCCAGAACCAGTAATCTGGGCGCTGTCCTTGATTTGGGAGCCTGCCTCTGACTCTATGGCATGGAGGAGGTGGGGTGATCAGGGGGCTCGTGTCCAAATATGTTGGTTTGAGGCAGTCAATAGTAAATGTTTCCACTCTGCTGCCAATGTCCAGCACATATAGTCCCGTTATGCCTGACCACCCGTTAGGGCCCCCCGCATGGCCACTTTAGCAGCCCCCAGTGCACCCCTTATCTTACAAAAATGTATTTGCAACTTCTCAAGCCCCAGGAATGAACGTCTTGGGCTGGCTGTGCAATGAGGGCTGTGCTGGGGCCAGCATGCCCAGTCATTCCCTCAGACGTTTGAGGGTTGCCGCTGGTGGCGGGTAGGAATTTCCCAGGAATGACCAGGGGTGCTTCGCACACCATCTTTGCTGCCGAGGAGATGAAGTCTTCCCAGGAGAACCCACGGCAATTTGTTGACCCAGTTTGGACCTTTGAGTCTGGCCATCAGCACCACTTTGAGGTACCTGTGGAACCTGTGGAACCTTTGGAGTTGGGTCCCCAAGAGGCTGGCTAATGTCACCCAAAGCCCTAAGGTGAACTGTGCACCCCTTTCTGATGTCAGGTGCTCTGGAATACCAAACCAGACCATGCATATGTTTATCAGGGTTCTGGCACAGGCCTCTGTTGACATTTCCTCCACCAGGACTTGCCTCTGGCCACCTTTTGAGAAGGTCCACAATCGTCAACAGGCACTGTGCCCCCCCCACCCCCACCCCCTCCCCCTCGTGACACCAACAGGGTTTCCACAATGTCTATGTATACATGGCTGAATTGCTGTCCTGCCAGCTCAACTGGCTGGGGGGTGGGGGGAGGGGTGTACCTTGACATGTGTGCAAATTCTGTCCCATTGGCTGACCTGCTTGCAGAGGCCATGCCAGATCAACTGCTTTTAACCATCTTGACGGTAGTTCTGATGGCCGAGTGCGCCAGGTTGTGTTCCCCATCAAACACCAGTCATCTTCATGCTGCTGCGATGATGGGGCGAGGCTCGCCAGTCAAAATGTTGCAAGGAAGGTCTGGTCGTCGGGGCTGATGTGGACACCCTCCAGCTTTAGTTTCATCACTGCCATCATATACGCAGGGATGTCAAAGCCCATCTATTGTGCCTGGGTCAGGATCATGTAATCAATCACTTGGGATAGAGTCTGTATTATCTGGAATGTTAGCCAGGACAGTGCATCAGCCACCATATTGGTCTTCCCAGCAATATGCTCAATATCCATGGTAAACTCCGATATATAGGACAGGTACATCTGCTGGCTGGCTGACCAAGGGTCCAATACTTTATTGAAGATGAAAGCCAGCGACTTGTGATCTGTGAAGATCACCTCCCCTTCAGGAAATACCTAAAATGTCGGACCGCTAAGTACAATGCCAGAAACTCATGGTCAAAAGCACTGTACTTGAGCTCAGGGGGCCAGAGGTGCCTGCTGAAGAAAGACAAGGGTTGCCATTGTCCCCCAACGAATTTCTCAAGTATGCTCCCAACCGCTATGTTGGATGCGTCCAGCATGAGGGCGGTTGGGGCGTCTGTCCTCAGATGCACCAGGAGTGTGGTAATGGCTAAGGTGTCTTTGGCCTTCAGGAAAATCTCTGATGCTTCCTTGTTCCACTCAACCTCTTTTTGCTTCCCCACCATGAATGAGAATAATGGGCACACAATGTGGGCTGCCACTAGTATGAAGCGGTGATAGAAATTAATCATACCGGTGAACTACTGGAGACCCTTCACTGTATGTGGCTTGGTGAAACACCTGACAGCCTCTACGTCTTCGGGCAGAGGTCTCGCCCCATGTCTATTGATTCTGTGGTCCAGGAACTCTATTGTCTCTTGCCTGAACTGGCATTTGGCCATGGCTAAACTTGCAGAGACAGGTGCATAGCTGTCTTATGTGAGCTGAGTGTTTATGTTGGTTGTGGATGGCTATCAGAATGTCATCCAAATAAATGAATGTAAACTTGAGATCCATGCCCACCATGTGCATCAGCCTCTGGTATGCCTGAGCTGCGTTTTTAAGCCTGAAAGGCATCCTAAGGAACTCAAACAAACTGAAGGGTGTGATGATGGCAGTTTTAGCAATGTCCTCCAGGTAGACTGGGATTTGGTTGACCTTGGAGAATATCCATGCCCTCTGTAAGTTCGCAGTAAAGTCCTATATGTGGGGCACAGGATACCTTGTCTGGTGTGGTGGCCTCATTGAGGCAGTGATAGTCCCCGCATGGCCTCCATCCTCCTGCCATCTTCAGAAGCATGTGCAGGGGGATGCCCAGGGACTGTCGGACTGATGCACTATCCCCAGTTCTTTCATCTTCCAGAACTCCTCCTTTGCGAGGTTGAGTTTCTTGGGGGGAGGCGGCATGCCCTGGTGTATTTGGAGGGGGGGTCCTTAGTGAGAATGTGGTGCGGTACCTCATATTTTGGATTTGTTGAGGTAAACTGTGGCTCCACAATGGAGGAGAATTCTGCCAGGATGTGTGCAAACTTGCTATCATCGGCGGTGACAGAATGTAGGTGGAGGATGGATAGTTTATCCTCCCCGAGGGAGAAGGTTTAGAAAGTCTTGTGATGCACTAACCGCCACCCTTTGAGGTCCACCAACAAACAATGAGCCCTGAGAAAGTCTGCCCACAGTAGTGGGCCCAGTTTCCTATTGTAAGTGTCGAGAGCTAAGGGTGGCAAGAGGCTGATCTCGGCCCCAGTGTTGACTAGGAACCATCACCCCGATAGAGTCCCACATGGGGAGAAGGCAGTCTCATTGGCCGGCTGCCACAGCCATTAGCAACAGTCGGCCATGGCATTTTCCTGAAACCCACAGGGAAGGCGGCATTGACGTGCTTCCAAGAAACAGTACTGCTCACCAAGGTGGTGGGGGGGGGGGGGGGTGTGGTGGTGTCTGATGGCCTGCTGGTTGACTGTACAATCTAGTTGTTCGCTGTACATGAGGCCTTGTGACTTGCTGGAGTCTCTCTTTAGTCCCCAGAGCATGTCTGCTCAAGTCGCAATCTTCCTGAGGTTGCTGAAGTCCTCCTTGGTGAGCAGCAGTTGGATATCCTCTGGTAGTCGCTCCAGGAGCAGACAAGGCTTGTTGCCATCAGTTAATGCTAACATGTCATTCATGACAATGTGCAATAGTCGGGCCATGCGCTCACATTTTGAGAGCCCAAAAAGGAGGGTTAATAGCTCCTTAATGGCCACATATTTGCTCTGCTCCGGAGGCTGCCAGAGGAAATCAATGACCTTAGTGGCTATGTCCTGGTTGAGCGAGCTCACCATGTAGTAATACCTCATGATGTAGGCTGTGATCTCTGAAATCTGGAACTGGGCTGCTTGAACCATACTAGCGGATGTGAAGTCCAGAATATCGGCAGTTTCAGTGAGACTGCATGGAGTGTTGCTTGTTTCTCCATCATCAGGACCACAGCGCCATTTGGACCAGTCGGGGTCATTAATGTAGCACATGCTACGGCAGGGAGTGGAAGCAAGACACTTACACTAGGTGAATACAGTCAATACTGATTTATTGATAGTTTGTCCTGCCTTATATAGGCCCGATGGGCCTAGTTATCTTGCCCCTTCCAGAGAAAATTATGTCACTGCCTTGCTGGCTGCTGATAGACCAGCGTCCCCACCAGCACTCATTGTTTCCTGCCATGTGGCCTGAAGCCCGTGAAGAAAGGCCATTTAGTCAGCATGGTCCTTGCAGGATCGCTGCGTTTGGCTGCCATCTTGAGTGCTGGATGCCTACTGGGTAATGGGACGTCATAACTGATACTTTGGGCTTATCGAAGCTATCCACTGGTAAAATTCCATTTGTGGGATGACCTGAATTGAGCTGAATGTACCCACTTCAGAAGTCCAAAGACGTAACATAACTAGTGTCTGTGGCTTAGTGGTAAACTATTCTTCTGGTCCCACTTCAGAGATCTGAAAGCATATTACAAGTGCAGCATTAGCAATCCTTTCCAAAGAGGAAATAAAATTCCAGCACATAATTTAAAGAAGAGATCTTCTGATATCCTGGCCAGTATCCATCCTTTAACTGACATAATTGAAACAAATGGTCTTTCCATATCTCATTGCTGTAAGTGGAACTTTGCTATGTGCAGGTTAGTTTTCAGTCATATCTGGTATTTACAGTAGCCAATTAACCCAGCAACCCACATTTTTGGGGTGTGGGAGGAAAGTGGAGCATCCAGAGGAAGCCTACATGTTCACAGGTGAAACTTGCACCTGAAGTAAGGAGTGAACTCGGGTAACTGATATTTAAGACACACTCTGTGAAACTCCCAAGATAGGCAATGACAAACTTGGCAATTAATGCATCCTGCCGACTTGTTCTAGTCCTATTCCAGATAGTGAATACATCAACCATTACCCTAGATGCCTCTTAACAGCAGAACATGTTAATAGTTTCAACATTTCCTGCAATAAGCCAAATACGCATTGGATGGTGAAGGTATGTTCGATGCCCTGGTATCATTCCCTTGTGGCATATGACTCATTACTAAATACAATTGTAAATAGCTCTTGATTCAACAGCAGTGGAGGTCTGTGGATTATCCAGTAGGTTGTTTACCCTCAGTTCCACCTGCACTTGCTTCTCCCCAGCCATACTCATGCCAAATACTATCTTTTTCCTACTCTCAGAAAACTGTTAGTGTTATCACATCATTTCCATTGAGAGTCTGTCTAAAGAACACACGTTTAAATTTGTTCAATAAATTAATTTCTGAAGTGTTTCTGGCACAATTATGTCAAGGGATGTCGTGAAATTGCTCAATCTTGAAACACTTCATCAAGAGTTTGTGCCAAAACAAAGTCATTGCTAAGTTGTGCAATACTCACATATAAAACAAGAATGCTTCACACAGCTTATAAATTATAAACAATTCTGAAAATACAATTTGTACAAAGCAACCTTGGCTGACTTATTGTGGTCACTTATATGCAGTAATAATTCTCTGTAGAAAACAAAAAAAAAGTGTTGGGGGAAAACAATGAACAAAACATAAATAATGGAATATTCAGCCCTCCCCTGTTGCAGCCTATTTGTATATCCCTTGATGCCAAATTGGAAGTAAAAGTTGGGAGGGGTACATTGGAGCTGAATTAATAACACCCATTTTACACAATCTAACAGAAAAACATTACTCCCTGATCTGAGGAGTGCAATGGGGTGTTCGACTTGGGGGGTAGATAAGGTAGTAGCAGAATTGATCTATTAGGTAAATAAACTGAATAAATTTTTTAAAGATTAATTGCTCATTGGTAAAGTTGCTCAACCATGTCTTAAATCATGCTTAACTCATATTTTTTTCAAATGTAGACTTTATTCCAGATGAAAATGGAAAAAACAAGGGACACCCAACAGCTGTGGCGGGGCCTAAATGCCATACCCTGCTACAAGACAGCAAAGCTTCACTCCAAGAGGAAAACTCAGCGCCTTCTACGCCTGATATGATGACAGTAAAAACAAAGAACTACCCCTCTGCACCCTCACATCCCCTGATAATCCAATCCTGTCCGTATCTGATGATGATATGCGTGGTGTCTTCAGGAGAGTGAATCTGAGGAAAGCATCCAGTCTGGATGGAGTACCTGGGCGAGTATTAAAAATCTGTGCTGACCAGCTTATCAATATATTCACGGATATCTTCAAAATCCCATACCATCAGGGTGTGGTACCCGCCTGTTTCAAACAGGCATAAACCAGTGCCCAAGAAGAGTGGAGTAGCCTTCCTTAATGATCAGTAGCACTTACATCAATTGTGACAAAGTGTTTTGAAGGCTGGTGTTGAAGTATATCAGCTCCTGTCTGAATGGTAGCATGGATACCTTCCAGTTCACCTATCATAGCAACAGTGGATGCCATCTTACTGGCTCTACACAAAGCCCTGGAACACCAGAACAGGATGCTCTTTATCGATTACAGTATTTCATTTAACACCATCATCCCTTCAAATCTGATCACCAAACTCCAAGACCTGGGACTCAACATCCCACTGTGGAAATGGATCATGGATTTCCTTACCTCCAGACCACAATCAGTGAGGATTGGTAAGAGCATCTCCTCCATATTCTCCATCAATATCACAGCACCACAGGGCTGCGTTCTTAGCCTCCTGCTCTACTCACTTTACACCTATGACTGTGTGGCTCGGTACAACATCTACACCACCTACAAATATGCTGACAATACCACAGTAGTGGGTTGTATAAAGAAAAGTGATGTCAGCATACAGGAGGGAGATTGAAAACTTGGCTGAATAGAGCATAACAACAATGTTGCACTTGATGTCACCAAAACTAAGGAGCTGACTAGTGACCAGGAAAGAAAGCCAGAGGTATACAATCCAGTGATCATTGGGGGATCAGAAGTGAAGAGGATGAGCAAATTTTAGTTCTTGAGAGTCACTATCTTGGAGGATATTTCCTGGACCCAAAACACTAATGGTATCGTGAAGAAAGCACGTCAGCACCTTTACTTCCTCAGGTGTTTGTGGAGATTGGGTATGACACTAGAAACCCTGTCAAATTTCTACAGAGGTGTGGTGGAAAGTGTGTTGATCAGTTGCATCACAGGGTGGTATGGGAACACCAATACCCCTGAACATAAAGGCCCCCAAATGGTAGTGAACACAGCCCAGGGTATCACAGGCAAAACCCTCCCCAGTATCAAGAACATCTACAGGGAGAGCAGCAGCAACCATCAAGGATCCAGATCACCCAGCACACACTCTGTTCTCGCGGCTGCCATCAGGAAAGAGGTGTTGGTGCCACAAGACTCCACAACCAGGTTCAGGAACAGCTACTACCCCTCCACCATCAAACTCCTCAACAACAAACTCAATCAGACTCATTTAAGGACTCTTACTTGTTGTGCATATTATTGATGTTTTTATCCTCTCTGTATTGCGCAGTTTGTTTACATTCGTTATCTGTTTAGTTCTTCATTTCTTTACATGTATACGCTGTGTACAGTTCTTTTTTGCACTTCCAGTAAGTGGTCATTTCGCCTCGTTCAGAGAAAAAAGAATCTCAGAGTTGTATGTGATGTCATTTATGCACTCTGACAAAAAAATCTGAAATCTGAAATAAATTATTTACAAAAAAATTTCAGTCTCTTCACATCCTTTGTGTCATCTCCACACATTCCCATCATTGCACATGTTACATACACTCACTATTTATAAATTGCTACCACTGTGTCACCTTGTCTTTAACCCCTGCTTTGTTATTTGAGGGCTTCCCCATGATCGCAACCCCTCAATGCCTGGTAATGGAAGGATTCAGGTCTTCCCCAACAGTGCCCTCACATTGGCTGCACCAAGCCTCGATGGGTCCTTCAGCACATATTCCTGCAGCCTGGAATGTGCCGATCAGCAACATTCCTTCACCAACATCTCTGAGTGCTGAAAGACCAACAAGTTTCAGGAAGAACAAAGTGTGTTTTTCACCAAGTTGATGGTCTTCCAGAATTTCAAGATGTTTGTCTCTACGGGCATCCCCAAGAAGAAGTCAAAGAGTCCTCTGAATCATTGCTGCTGGGGATGAACTGTAACAAGGGCCCTTGCATCATTCTCTACCTCTTAGCAAAACTGCATTCTGCCAAGAGGTGGGCAACTGTCATCTCAGGGACAGTGTGCACTGTAAGTGATGTTCCTGTTGTACAGAAAGGATCTGACTAGAAGGCCTTCTTTCATGACCATCCAGGCCAAGTACTCGTGCTTGTTCATGAGCAATGGCAATAAGGCTTTCTGCCAGATGATGGGGATGGTCTGCTTAGAGAACTACCCCACCTTGTCCATAAAGTCTTCATCTTTCAGTGTCTGCAGGATGTTCCATGCTGACCATTGCTTTATGATCTTGAGCTCAAAGACATTTGTTTGGAAAAAAAATCCACAAAGGATAGGTGGAGTGGCAAAGTCCTGCTGATTGGAACGTTGCATGGCAATGGAGCCAGCTGCATCTTCCACAATATCTGGGTCAGGTAGAACCTCAGCAGATGGATGTGCTCTCCAAAATGGGCTTTGGGGAGGGAATCCAGAATTGGATTAAACTGCTGTACTGGGATATCCAAAGTGTAGTCCATGGGAGGGAAAAAGATAGCTTCCCCATCAAGTCTGAAGTTAGGAAAGGCTCCCCATTCTCTCCACTCTTATTTGTGTGATGCCGAGATCTGTTTGTCAAATCCATCAGGAATGACAAGGACATAAGAGGAATGGCATTGCCAGACAGTGGAGGCACTCAGGTAAAGGTCTACCTGCACATGGACAACATTGCCGTCTTCTGTTTGGATACACGATTGATCTGGAAACCGACCAGCATATGTGGGCATTTGGAGTCCATATCAAGTGCTAGGGTAAATTGGAAGAAGAGCAAGGCAATGCTCTTTGGTAACTGGCCTGACCAGTACATCATCCCCTTCACAGTCAGATCTGACTACCTGAAATTGTGTATCTGGTTTGAAGGGGCTGAGGCATGCAACAAGAATAAGTCGGATCAGATCGCAAAGGACCACCAAAAATTGGATCTGTGAGCATGGTGCTTCCTCTCAATAATGGGGAAGAACCTGATCATCAGGTGTGAGGTTCTCTCAGTACTGTTGTACATGGTACAGATGAGGTCCATCCCCTGCACCTCCACCCTAGCAATTACCAGAGCAGTTTTCCGATTGATACGGGGGTCCAAAATGGATAGGGTCCGAAGGACTGCCATGTACAAGTTGCCAAGCAATGTGAGCAAGGGTGTACACTACATGGCCCTCATTCAGATGACCACCTTCATGTGTGGCTGCATCAGGCTGTGCATGAAACCAAAGTACGAGGGCACCAAGTGCAGCTATGAGCTGAGGTTCTACCTGTCACAGATGTTGTAAAGGATAGGCCTGACCTCATTGCTGTGCAATGTCCCAGTCAGCTGGAACTTCGCTACACCACCTATCCTTCATGGAAGAGTTTTTCAAGAACACTTTTGGCCATCAGGCAGTGGTCAGCACAGATCATCTGCAGAAACTGAGAAAAGAGGACTCAATGGACTCGGTGGGATGGTTCCCTGAGCAGACCGTCCTGGTGATCTGATGGAATGCCTCATCATCAGGGCTCACAAACAACCACCAGGACTTGGCATGGCAGGCAGTGAGAGGAGCCTTCCCAGTGAGATCCTTCTTGTTCAACTGGAACATCATCCACCACGCACATTGTCCTCAGGAATACTGCGGTGGAGTGGAAACTGTCGCCCACCTCTTTGCTGAATCCAGATTTGCAAAGTGTGAGTGGAGAAGAATGGATTCTTTGTCATGGTTCATCTCCAGCTGCAGCGTGACAGGACTCTCTGATCTATGGACTGTTCCTGGGGTCTCACTTGCACTCGGACATCCACAACTACTGAAACTCAGTGAAAGGTGCCATTTAGTCTGCCCGAAACCTGTTGGCCTTTCATCACGTGGAAATGTCAGTCCAGGAATGTTGCCAACTGGCACATTCCAAGCTGCAGGTGTACATGCTGAGGGACGCTCTGAGGCTTGGTGCAACCATCATGAGGTGCTGTGGGGAAAAACCACAGTCTAGAGTCCTCCCATTACTGGGTACTGATGGACTGAGTCAGGGGGGAAGAGCTTCATCCAACAGAGGTGGGGGAGAATCAACAAGGTGCTTTAGTAGTAGTAATGGTGTACTGAGAGAACAAATGTAACAATGTACCCCGTACATTGATGAAATGTATAGATATGGTGGATATTATGGGTGTAAAAAGACTGAATGGTTTTCTTTTTTGTAAATAATTTTTTGTGAATAAAGTATATTTTTGGATTAAAAATAACCTCAGCATATCGTGGCACTTGGTGCCCTCGTACTTTGGTTCCGTGCACACACAAAGGTGGTCTTCAGGATGAGGGCCACATTGGGTACAACTTTTCCCCATTGTCTGGCGATATGAACATGGTGATCCTTTGGATCTTTTCCATTTTGGATCCCCATATGAACCAGAAGACTGTTCTGAAAACAGCTAGGAATGAGGTGCAGGAGGAATGGGCCACACCTGCACCAGGTACAGCAATACTGAGAGCACCTCACACCTGATAACCAGGTTCTTCCCTGTAATTGAGAGGGAGTGTTGTGCCCACAGACCCAATTTCTGATGGACCTTTGTGATCTGCTCTGACCAATTTTTGTGGCACGCTTTGGTCCCTCCAACCCAGATCCTCAACACCTTCAGCTAGTCAGATCTGGCTATGAAGGAGATGTCAGCCTGGTCAGACCAGTTACCAAAGAGCATTACCTCATTTTCCTTCTGGTTTACTGTGACACCAAACACAGACTCTAACTGGCTATATGCTGATCAGTTTGCAGACCGATCATGTGTCTGAACAGAAGACGGCCATGGCATCCATGTATAGGAGGCTTTGACCTGAGTGCCTCCACTGCTTGGCAATATCTCTCCTCTTATGCCCTTATCCTTCCTGATGGATTCAGCAAGATCTCTATATGCAGCACACAAATGAGGTCCCTCCAACCATTGCCTCCTTTGTGCCTCCTGTGACCAGAAGGAAGGCAGGAGAATGTGGAAGCTGATTGTGAAGCTGCTGACCTACAAAAACCATGAAGAACCATGAAACCCTTCTTTAATTCCCCAGTGAAATGGTGGGAAGCAACTAAGGAGAACATCAAGGGATTCTTTACTATAAAGATATTCTGAGAGCAAGACATAGGCAGAGGGAACCGCGCCAAATCCAGTCTGACGTACAGCAACTCCTCCTTCTGCAGTCAAGAAGGGAGGAACGCCAAGAAGTGAAGAACCAATAAGCCATGCTATTCATCCCAAAGATCATTTTCCGATCCAGTGTCCACACAGTGGAGCAGGGGCAGATGGACTCACGCTTCTTTTTCCCCAAAAGGTTCACAAAGGGAGCTCCATGATCCACAGCCTTAAGGAAGAGGATGGTTCAGTCACATCCATGCAGGCGGTATACAGAGGATCAATGGATACTTTTATGCCAATCTGTATGACATTAAGATCACAGACAGAATGGCCTCCTAGAACTTCCTGCCCTCCATCACAGAGATCTTAGAAGACAGCAAGCATGAGAGTCTGGTCCAGCCAATTACCCTGGGGGAGCTGACAAACTCCATCCATTCCTTTAGGTCAAGTAAAACTCCCAGAAGCGATGGCTTACTGGTTGAATTGTTTACAGCTCTGTGGGACTGGGTAGGTCCAGATGTGCTGGAAGTAAACAACGCTATGCTCCTAGCAGGCAGGCTGTCAGACTCCGAGGAAGAGCATCATCAGCCTCATCTTCAAACAAAAAGGGGAGAAGGAGGATCTCAGGAATTGGAGACCCATATCATTATTCAATATTGACAAAAAATCTAGTCCAAATCCATCATCAATCAAGTTAAGTATGCCTGGGACAGGTGATCCACCCAGATCAAACATATACGGTTCTGGGCAGGAAAATCTCTGACAGCCTCGAGTTGCTCAAAGATACCATCACTTACATGCAGAACAGGGGAGTGGACACCTCCCTGGTCAGCTTAGACCAGGTGAAGGCTTTCAACCAGATATCACGCACATACACTGTCATCCGCAGCACAGTCCAAATGAATGGGTGGGAAACAGACGGCTTCCCCATCAAGTCTGGAGTCAGGCAGTGCTGCCTACTCTATCCAAATCATGCTTTTCTAGTGATTCAGTAAGTCAGAATTTGAATTTAAATAACTGAGCTCAGAATACCTCAATACACCTTACAGTCGATGAAATACTTTTTGTAGTCATTGCAATAAGCTGGAATTAATACACTACAAGTTCTCAATACAACATTCATTGCTATTCCAATCTGTAGATGATTAATTACACCCAGGAGCATCTTACTTAAAATGCAGACATTCTTCTAGTCTGTGAAGATTGGCACTGCTCACACATATTTTGAAACTTCAGTCAGTATCTTTTGTCAAAAGCAAAGGGAATGTTTACTGCTTTGAATTGATATACATTTTCATTCCACATGTCAGTTTAGTCCAGAAGGTAAAAAGAATAATATGCTTTTTCACTCTGTCACATGACACCTTAATGTTCCAGAGTAGATTAAACACTCAATGCAAAAAGTCCTTGAACTCTCTTGATGATTTTTACCACAAAATTTTTCACACTTAGTTCCTGTACTTGGCCCAATGCCAAAATTGACAAAAACCAAAGCTTAACAGTAACTGTTGCTAAAAGACACAGGAGAAATAACGCGTTCACTGCAGCAGCCACATAAAATTGAATGGATTACCAGTTTTAATCCAACACTACAAACCTTTTCAAGGACAATCTTGGTATCTTATGCACAGATTATGCACTGGTGGGGTCTAAGACATGCATCCAAGATAAGATGAGAATCTTCTCAAATACTCTTCCAGGCCCCACAAGATTTTTCTGGACTGCTATCTCACAGGACCTTTTTCCTGAATGATTACTATATCTTCCTCCTTCCCATTGTAACCTTCTTCTGGTTTCACTGGGGAACTCTGCAGTTCATCAACTATATGCCAATCAGGAAATATGATCACTACCTCAAGATCATACCTAAACTCTTCACCAAGGATGTGCATAACCAAATCAATTCATTGATTACTTAACCAAAAGTCATGATTGTTGCAGTGAGTTTAAATGCAATAAATTACTTGCAATGCAAAACAAAAAGTTGATTACCATGGAATATTTCGTTTTACCATGGAATATTTTGCTATTAGTCTTTGTGGAGTTTGCTACGATGGTGCTTTGAAGATTGCTATGGAGTAGAGAACAAATGTAATGTACATGGAATTGCAGTATTAAAGCATGAAACAATATGCCATGATCCAAAACAAACATAAATAAAAAAGGAAAAACTGGTCTGGGAGCAAGAATGATTCTGAACTTAACTGTAAAACTCCAACTCACACACAGTAACCTTCTACAATGTTCCAATGAAAACCAATTTGAGCACCACAGCTTCTGACCAGGCATGCTGTAGCTCTCAGAATGCAATACTGACTGTAACTATTTGTGTCAGAACTCAGATTTTGTTTTCATAGATGCTGTTATATCTCTGTGTTACTCAGTAGGCTTCTTAAATAACTTAGAGATGCAAGATTCAAATAACAGAAGAGACTTTACTAACTGATGTCTTCCACCATCTCAGGAAACTGTTCACACACACTCTATACGTATTCATACACCCCACAGTGATGTACAACAGTTACTACAGTGTGAAAGGTGTATTCTTACATGGTTACAAAATAGTTCACATTATCCTGACTATATAACATTCCTCCTTCTCAAGACAAAGAAAATATTTAGTATTCTTTATCACTTCCTTTCCACTGCAACTTAAGTGACTGAACTTGTACACTAGTTTATTTACACAACTATTTTTAAATAGTTCTTATCGATATTGCACTGGTGGCAGTATGTTGCTTCACCATCTTGTGGATTTGGCTGTGACCGTTGGGCTTTGTGTTGCTGGAACACATGTAGGTGATGGAGCTTGATGTGCTTCACCTGACAACTGCTGTGTTGATGTTTCGTTATTAATGCTGTGGACTCTTCACTTGGCACCTCACTTGATATTGGTGTTGCAGGTTTTGCTGATATTAAAGTTTTCTGCTTCATTACATCTTGTATCATCCAGTTGTGAATTCTGTTCTTCCTCAGCTGATTGCGAGAGTCTGTCTCGACAATGTATGATCTTGGTGTCTCATCTTCTCTGATGACCTTTGCTGGGGTCCATGCTTTCAACATTGGCTTTTGAATATGCACATGCTGCCCTCTGAACAGTTCTGGCAATGTTTGTGCAGGTTTGTTATAATGCTGGCATCCTTCTTCTTGCATGTCAGCTAGTCTTCTTCTGGTTTCCTCCTGGTCTTCTGGAGGGTGTATTTTGCTTGACAGAGTTGTTTTGTATCACCTGCCATTGAGAAGTTCTGCCAGAGACTTCATGTCAGCCCTTAAAGATGTCGCTTGTAATGATAGAAGAGCTAGGTGTGGGTCTTCTTTTGTTTCATGACACTTAACTAGTGTGTGTTTCATAGTTTGCACTTGTCTTTCAATGAACCCATGACCTTTGGGGTAGTATGGGGATGATGTAGTCATAACAAACCCATTCTCTGCAGCCAGTTTTCTGAATTCTTGTGTCATGAACTATGTTCCATTGTCACAAATTACTTGCTCAGGTATTCCTTGTTCAGCAATGAATGTTCTCATTTCTGAGATGATAGTTGACACTCTCAGGTCCTTCACCCTTTTGATGAATGGAAACTTAGAGTAGTAACAGGCTACTATTAAAAACGATTCTTGATTCTTGATTAACAAGTCTGTTCCCTGACCTGGCAGGCATTTCTGTGGAAATCATTTCCTCTTTTTGTTTTGTATTTCTGTTGATACTTTTGGATATCTTCTTTGTCCAGATCTCATAATTGACAGAGATCATTTGCAACACCCGGCAGTTATCCACACCTAGAATTGCTGGTCCGTCTGCGTTTACCACGTAGAATATACAGAGGATGTTCTTTCCCTTATGGCAGCCATTGATCTTAGGCTACTTGATCATGGGTCCACCATAGGCCATTAATGTGATATTTGCTGCTTCCAATGCACCGTCTTTTGGAAATGCTTTTATTATGTTCTCTGGGAACATCTGGCAGTAGAGTCTGAGTGGAAGGATGTTGCTTTGTGATCCAGTATCCAGCTTCACCTTTAGGTTAAATATCATAGACTGGTTCTGGATTGTGCTTTGTACTTGTGTGCAACTCACTTCCTTCTTTTATCCCACCTGACATCTCGTGAAGGTGTATGGATTCCATGTCCTGTATCTGGGTTTCGGAGTCTTCATTGTTGTTTCCTTTTATATGGTGGATCTTCTTCTTGTCTTTTTTCTTCACTGGTATTACTGTTTTCTTCATACCAGACTTGCAACATGACCTAGTGGTTTACTTTACCACAGGATCACCATTCAGAACCGTATGCAGGGCATTTGTTTCGGTCATCGAAGGGGTGTTGTTTGCCGCACTTGCTGCAGGTCTTGGGGGTTTGCACTTTTCTAATTGTGTTTCTTTTTAGTATCAACCCTTCCTTCTCTTTGCTGTGGGTAGGTTTGCTTAGATAGGGATTTCACTTGCATCCTTGTGGATTCAAAGGGTCTTGCTGTGTCTAAAGCTTCAGCCAGCTTCAAGCTATCCTTCCCTATAAGAGATTTTTGCACTTTGGGATGGATTCTCCCCCATATTAGTTGATCAACTAATCTTTCCTCTATATCCTTAAATCTGCATTTTGCAGCAACAATTTTTAGTCTAGTGAGGAAGTTATCAACAGTCTCATCAGTCTCTTGCATTAAACCTTGAAATTCATAGCATTTAATTCTAAGATTAGACCTGGGTTCAAGGTGAGAACCAAACTTTGCAAATATCTGCTCTGGTCATTTTTCTCCACCTCCGTAAGCTCCCAGCTATTAAATAAGTCAAGGGCCTCGCTCCCCTGTCCAGAGAAGTATATAACTGACCTTCTCCTCTGCTGTTGCATTTTAAAAATAGCTTTTGAATGCTAAATTGCACTTCCGCTGAAACTTTTTAAATGATTCAACAATGTCTTCAGCCTCCCAGTCCATCACTGCATGAACTGCTGTTGCTCCAGCCATTTTTTTCAGTAACGTTTTTTCTCTTCTTCCCCTTCATATTTCAATGACTTACAATCAGTTGTTAGGCTTTATTCTTGTTCTCTTACACTGCTGCCACCACATTATGACTCTGTGTTGCTCGGTAGGCTTCTTAAATAACTTAGAGATGCAAGATTCAAATAACAGAAGAGACTTTACTTACTGATGTCTTCCACCATCTCAGGAAACTGTTCACGCACACTCTGTACATACACATACACCCCACAGTGGTGCACTACAATTATTACAGTAAGAAGGGTGTATTCTTACTTGGTTACAAAATAGTTCACGTTATCCTGACTATATAACAGATGCCACTTGACCTGCTGAGTATTTCCAGCATTAATTGTTTATTTCAGATTCTTTCTTCTCCATCTCACAGTTCCTGCATTTTAAAATAATTTTCTCTCTTCTGCTTTCATTCATCTCTCATTTCCTCCAGACAGATCAGTGATAATTAAAAAGGAAGATGATAATTAAAAAGGTGGCATGGTCTGAAGGCAACAATCTCTCTCTCTCAATATCAATAAGAATTCAGGAAAGGGGCAGAGACCACACCTCTGTTCACAGTTCTTTGGAATAAAGACCTTCAATGGCCAGACCTAGACAAAGCATGTTGAAATGAAGGTTAAGAAAATGCACAAATGCCTCCACTTTCGTTAAAGACTGAGCAAATCCAACATGCCCCTCTTTTCCCTCAACTTTTCAGGTGCATCGTCAAAAGCATACATGCTGGAAACATCACAGCATGGTACAGGAGCTGCAGAAGGTAGTGAATACAGCTCAGAACACAGCACACCTTCTTTTCCTTTGTGGACCCCATCAAATCACCTGCTGCCTTGTCAAGATAATCAAAATACCATTACATTTCACTCATCAAACACTAGACACAAAATTCTTCTCCCTCACCTCATCAGGGAGAAGGTTAAAGTGCATCAGTTGGCTTAAAGACAGTTTCTTCCCTGCAGCCATCAGGCTCCTGAATGAATTATTATATAGCTGTATGCTAGAGTTAACCTGATAGACTGCTCACAGAAGAAGTCATCTCACTATACTAGGTACAATTATAGATGCACTAAATAGAAGGTCAGTAGTGGATAGGGCAAAGAACTTCAAATTCTTGGGTGTCAACATCTCCAAGGATCTGACCTAGAGCCTCCATGTTGATGCAATCATGAAGAAGGTTCGCCAGTGGCTATACTTTCTGAGGAATTTGAGGAGGTTCATTGTTACCGAAGACTCTCGAAAACTTCTGCAGGTGTAGAGTGGAGAGCATTCTGGCTGGTTGCATCACTGTCTGGTATGGAGGTGCCAAGCTCAGGACAAGAAAAAACTCCAGAGGTTCGTTAACTCGCCCTGTGAAATCATGGGCACCAGTCTTCACTCCATTGAGGGCATCTACAAAAGGTGGTGTCTTAAGAAAGCAGCCTCTATCCTCAAGGACCCCCACCACCATGCCCTCTTTCCTCTGCTACCATCAGGAAAAAGATGCAGGAGCCTGAAGATGAGCACTCAGTGGCACAAGGACAATTTCTTCCTCTCTGTCATCAAATTCCTGAATGAACAATGAACAACAGACACTGCCTTACTTGACTTTTTCTTTCTCTTGCACTTTTTTTTTCATTAATTTTGTAAGTTGGTTTATATAAATGTTTGCACTGTGACGCTGCCACAAAAGAACAAATGTTGTGACATGTTCATGACAATAAATTCTGATTCTGATGTGACAAATAGACTTAACAGACTCTCACTACCCTTTCTTGAACAGCACCAACAGCATTTGTGTTATCTGAATTTTCTTGGTGTCCATCCTATCATAGACATTGCCTTTGTTCTAATCATCCCTGCCCATTCTCTGCAACTTAAAACACCTTAGATTTATCATTCTTCCAGTCCTGATGAAAGGTCGTCAACCAGAAACTTTATGTGTGTTTCCCTCACCATTGATGCTGATTAATCTGCATCTTGTATATTCCCAACTTCAGATTTCCAGCCTCTGAGTTTATTTGGGACAGCTATTGACTTTGTACAACAATTTAAGCGGGTGCAAGTGAGCCTGGAGTCTGTTTCATATTTTGTGAGGTATTTATCACCAGTTGTACACCATCAGATGGAAAGTCAAGATCTATCCATGTGTGCTAAAATATCAACACAGGACCACTTCCAACTGAACTACCATTCCCAACAGCTAAATTTATGGTGCATTTCTATGATCCTTATGTTGGAGATAACATGTGTGTACTCTCCATTTTGACAGTTCAGTTCCAGGAATTGGCTTATGGTAAGTGTTTTAAAAGATATGGGGAGGTAAAGTTGTTGTTTTGTTTTTTTCTGGCAAAACCATTGTGGTGGTCCACCACCAGGCTACTGCAGGGGGCAACCTCTGTACCTGCAGGAGAGTATGGGGGACAGGACAACACCTGGCTGGCTCTCAATCAGCCGACCTGAATGGATCAAGCCCCACCTGGTCGGGTGTCAATCACCCTCTGGGGTATAAGCCTGAGCCGGCCTCCCGAGGCCTCACTCAGAGTTGCTGCAGCCACCGCCAGCCTAGCTCTGTGGATGTGTCTTTGTCGATTAAAGCCTGTTGTACAGTCTCTTAGGTTTTGTGTGTTTGCTTCTGTCTAACAGTGCACCACAACTATAGCCAAGTAATGTATTTTAACCACATCTAAAGTAGAGAATAGGCAAATTGCCAATGAAGTGAAGGGTCTTTCATTTGCCCTCAGTCCACCATCTGGTGTTAGTTTCCCCAGAGGGTAAAGCCTCACATAAATAAATGAGATAAATAAATGCCTTTTAAGGACTCAGGCCCAAAGTGATGGTTATATATCTTTACTTCCTATGGATGCTGCAAAACCTGCTGAGCTCCTCCAGCATTTTTGTGTTTTTAATACAATCACAGCATCTACAGACTTTCATGTTTCACTCTGGAAAATTAGAGCTGTAAACTTTGTATGCTCCCATCACAGTATCCAAAAAAAGATTCAAAACAACATAATCTGGAACTTTGCATACCTCTCCATTCAAGGTATGCTCTTAATGCTGTGTTAAGGCATCCTCAAGTTATCTACCCTCTCCTCATATCTCCTGAGTTTAAAGAAGTCTTTAATCCATTCATCACAAAACAGTAGCATTAGTTTTCCCAAAATCTTGTAGTTGCAAATGCACCAACAAAGTCCAGCAATCTAAATTGAGTGATGCCAATCATTCCATTTGTGAGGTCTTAATGACTGGTCTTAGATTAAAACAATGTGCTTAATGGGCAATGAAACAGGTGTGATTATGTAGTGGTTGCATTATTGGTGAAATAAAATAGAACCCTGGACTAACAAACAAAAATATATATATCATTCTAAATCCCATTTTGGAAGTTTGGAAATTTGAATTCCATTTCAAAAGCCTGTAAATAGAATGCCTGTATCAGTAATATCATGTTGTAAAAATCCATTTATTCAAAAATGTATTTTGAGGAAATAAGCATGCCTTTATGTTGGGAGATACAAAATGGGATTAATGTAGGATTAGTACACAGATGATTGATGGTCAGCACAGATTCAAAGGGCCAAAGGCCTGTTTCCATGATGTATATTTCTCTATAACTCTTCTTGAACACAACTTCAAGGACAATCTGGTATCATTCAAGGTAACCTGAAAAAGTATGACCACTGCCAGTGGGCTGATATCGCCTCAAGCCGTGCATCTTGGCGCCTCACAGTTCGGTGGGCAGCAACCTCCTTTGAAGAAGACCGCAGAGCCCACCTCACTGACAAAAGACAAAGGAGGAAAAACTCAACACCCAACCCCAACCAACCAATTTTCCCTTGCAACCGCTGCAACCGTGCCTGCCTGTCCCGCATAGGACTTGTCAGTCACCAATGAGCCTGCAGCAGATGTGGACATACCCCTCCATAAATCTTCATCCGCGAAGCCAAGCCAAAGAAAGAAAGAAATAATTAATGTTCATCATGTTCATCTTAATTCTTCTGACAAGTGCCACTGAACAAATGTCCTTATGACGCATACACTGTGGTGTTGTTTGACAATGCCACCTTGTGGACCATGTAAGAAATCCAACAATCAGATTTCTCCAACAAAACATACAAAATTGACAAACGAGAAATAAAAAAGCTGCAAATACTTAACCAACGTTTCAGGTTTGAGCCCTTCATCCATACATTGATGTAGGGCTCAAACTCGAAACATTGGTTATGTATCATTATCTTTGCTACATAAAGTACACTTTTTGACTTCCTGAGTTTCTCCAGCTTTGTGTTTTCACTTAAATCCTGACTCTCGTGTTTTACTCTTCTCAAGCTGCATATATTGCCAGGTAAAGGAGAGTTGGTGGGTTTCCACCCCACTTGACTCTGGATCTATCACATTATTCTCTGACACTTCTGCCAACTTCAGCACAATTCCTCTACCAGACACATCTTTCCCTCTCCTCCTCATCTGCTTTCCACAGGACTCCAAGTCTCCAAAGTCCTCCCCACCCAATCTTCCATCACCTTCACCTTGTCCAGCTGTAACTATAGAAAGTGCAGAGGTACTGACATCCTTTCTTCATGATTATATTAGAATTTTGGGTCCAGGAAAGGTCCTCTGAAATAGTGACTCCCAGAAATTTAAATGTGCTCACCCTCTCCACATCTGATACCCCAGTGATCACTGGATCTTACATCTCTGGTTTTTCCTTCTAAAAGTCCACAATCCTTGGTTTTAATGACATGGAGTATGAGGTTGTTATTAGTACACCATTCAGCCAAGTTTTCAATCTCCCTCCTGTATGATGACAACGTCCCCTTTCATACAACCCAGTACCTTGGTAACATCAGCAAATTTGTCAACCCAAGCCACACAGTGTGGCCAAATGCAGATTGGGTGACTGCTTTGCTCTGTTTGTGGATCTAAACTAGAACTTTCTGTTGTCAAGCATTTGAACTAACCCTAACATTCCCAGTATGTCCTGGGCCCCATCCTTTCTCAGTTTGAGAATCAACACCTTGTATTCCTCCTGGATAGCCTTAAACCTTATGGTATGAACAGTGATTATTTTTAAATTTTAGGTCACTCTGACCCCCATTTCATCCCACTGTTTCCGTCTCTTCTTTGTTTACTCCTGTGTATATTTTTTTAAATCTCTCTTTTATTTCCCTACCAGTTTCCTAGTAGTTCTTCTCTCTACTTGTCTCTCCACTGTCTCCCCATCCCTCCTGCCTTCTGTCCTATACTGTATCACCTTTGGACCCCTCCTCAGCTTCTTTCCTCCTTTTCTATGTGTACTGTAATTTTATTTGTTCTATCTTAATTTTGATCAAGAGTTCAGACTGATCACTTCTACTCACTAATGCTGTCCAACCTGCTTAATTCCTACACCAATTCTGAGTGCTTGAAATAATGTGGATAATCTATATTTAAAATGGAACAGCTCAGGTGTACATGCGGAATCCATAGAAAATAAATGAACAATTGCCAAAATATATGTTGAGGAAGTCAATCCGATCAGTGCAATCAATAGTCTATGGAGCCAACTTTGCAATTCATTGACACCGTTGCTGATCCTAACCCTCAAACCCTTTATGCTGCCCAATTCCTATATCAATTAGTCCAAAACTCTATAGATTTCAGCCTTGTAAAAGGCCAAATGGTTTTTGAATTCTGTTCTGCTATTCAGGAAGATGTGGCTGAACCTGTGCTCCATCTACTTTTCCACACTGTTCCCAACAGCTCAACATCCACGTCACTTTGGGGTACAGAACTCCAAAGATTCACATCAATCCAAGTAATGAAATGCCTCCAGTTATTAGTCCTGAGATTACTCTCCATTTTTCCCATGTACCATGTTTCAGAATCAAGAGTCTCAGAGGCCAAAGTGATTGAAAGAGATCCACTATCATTTTTCTAAACTTCAGTGAAACAAATCAGCCAATACTACTCATTCTCTCTGTGTTGCAACTCTTTTTTTTTCCAAGATTCTCTTAGTGAACCCATACATTCCAGACAACTTATTCCTTCCTCAAATAAGGAAATCAAATTGGTGCACAAATCATCTCACCAAACCATGTGCAATTATGTCAAGACTTCATTACTTTTGTCTTGAAACAAAAAAAAAATCAACCATTTGCATCCTTAATATTTTTATTTTCAGCATTTCCTGGAACCAGCACAAAGATCCTCGTTTTTCAACATTTTCAAGTTCTCTCAAATTTTTTAAGTATTTAAGATTCAAGATTTAAGATTAAAGGTTCCTTTATTGTTCATGTAATAAAAACAGTTCAATATCACATATCATTTGCTTTTGTCTGCCGAGAGTCTGTGGATTTGCCTTAGTGCTTCTGTAGCCCCTGCAGTCACACAGAGTCCGGTCCAAACCATCGGCAACCTGAGGCTCCAAATCCGAACTTCCGACATGGTCAGAAAACCTTCAGCGCCCTTGGCACCCTCTTGCATCCCAGTTCCAATACCTGATACCTCTTCAGCCAGTCTCCAGTCACCTGGTGTGAATCCCTCAACCCCAGTTGCCAGCAGCCCACAACCTGTGTGAGTTCCTCATCATGAGTCACCAATAGCCTGCCCCATGTACATTCTTCAGCTGTAGAACCTATCACTGATTCCCGCCATGGGTCACTGACCCGTGAGTTATCTCTTCTGCTTCTCCTTCTCAAAAGGTGGGTGGGAGAGGGGGTGTTCTCTCCGTTCCCTGGAGTCTGTAATCCTCATGCCTGCTATCGATCGTAGATGCTACCATCTTTGGTACAGACCCCACTGTCACAGAATTTATAAATAAATCAGCTTCACAATTCCCCACTTCATCTGCTATGTTTTTGTCCATTAATTTAACCTCTTTATAATACCAAGGATGGCTAGAGGGCAACTCATGAAGGACAAGCAGCACTTTAATAGTTCCCATGTAATCTCATATTTTGTTATGAGATAGGAGGCTGTTCAGCCCATTAAGCCATTGTTGGCCCTGACAGCAATTACATTTCCCCCCACTCATTTTGCTCCCTCTCATATGCTCATCAATTCCACCTTGATTCTCCTCACATTTTCCCATACAATGCCAACTAACCTACCAACCAGAACACTTTAGAGATGTAGGAGAAAACCAGACCACCTAAGAATGAGAGAGGGAGGGAAATAAGTGGAGGGAAATAGCACTGCATTGGTTGTGAGACAAGGGCATGCAGTCTTTGAACATACACCATTGGAGATCGGGGTTAGGATTGCTTGTGTTATGTGTGGTGGAACACATGTGGGATCCTCAATGGACTGTTCAGCTGACTCGCCTCTAACCTGGTAACTCCTCCCCATGGTTTCCCAATAAAGGCTGATAGCCCTAATCTTTTCCATCAGTACCAGCCTTAGATTTGGGCCAGAAGCATGCAGTTATGTGCTGGATAATTCAGAATATTAAAGCCTTTAGACACTTGCTTTGTGACTGCCTGTGGTTATTGATTGAGCTCCTTTGAAGAAGACCGCAGAGCCCACCTCACTGACAAAAGACAAAGGAGGAAAAACCCAACACCCAATCTCAACCAACCAATTTTCCCCTGCAACTGCTGCAACCGTGTCTGCCTGTCTCACATTGGACTTGTCAACCACAAACGGGCCTGCAGCTGATGTGGACATTTTACCCCCTCCATAAATCTTCACCCGCGAAGCCAAGCCAAAGAAGAAGAAGAACATTGTGTGGTAGTGGTATTACCTGCTGTTACCTAGTGTGATTCTTAGAAATTCACAGCTGTTCTGCTCTTTGGCTCTAACTTCAACAATCAAGTACTACATGTACCATCACAAGACTAGATACTAGTTGGGCACAGTAAAAAATTATTCAGCCATGTCTACAGACACCCTGCAATGTTTTTAATTATGATAATAAATATGTATTACATTAAAATTTTAAGGTGCTTTGCATAATTTTTAATTTACAATTGGATATACACCCTGGTTACAGGCCCTTGCTGCCCACAAACCGCACTACCCAAATATATTTATATGACTAATTAACCTACTAATCCCATAGGTCTTTGGAATGTGGAAGAAAACTGGAGTATCTGGAAAACCCATAGAGAGAATGTACCAGCTCTTTACAGACAGCAATGTTTTCGAATGCAAGTCACTGACGCTGTAATGACATAGTACTAAACATTATACTAAACATGTTGGTTCTACGTTAATCTTGTGAATGACTGAGATGGAGAGGGATGTAAAACAGGTGGGGGGAGGGGTTGCACTACTAATCAGGGAGAATGTCACAGCTATATTTAGAGAGGGCATCCTGGAGGAAATTGATCGACTCTTCTTCGAATTCAATAAAGCAGCACAAACTTGAGGCAATTTCCCACCATCTATTGGGTACTATCTGCTCAAAGTCATTTTGAGGAGCTAAGCTGCTGCTTGGAATTAAGGTAATGGAAGTGAAATGTTTGACTTCAAATGATACCCATATTTTTGCAAAAATGATTTTGAGTTCTTTAACTTTTCTGTTTTCTATTTATATTTAAAGAATAACTCAGCAAATTTTAAAAAGATTTAACTTCCCAAACTACCTTGGTCAATTAATCCCTTCATGCTTTCATTAATTTGTTTCAAGTTCAATGCAACTTTTTGACAATTGCAGCAGTCCAAAACACAAAGCATTTTATTACGTTGTAAATATTTTTCCCCAAAAGGATCCCCAACTATTAGACTATTTATTAATTCTCTGTTTTTATCAAATTTAATATTGTTCATTCCCTATAGCCATCCCAAACAAAAGAGAATATTAGCAACCACATACTTGGAATTGCATTGTTATCACACTCACCTGGACTGATATATAAAATTATGGCTGTTTGAACAGGTTCGAAAGCATATATGGTAAAACACCCATTATTAAGCAACCAGCAGCCTCAATGACTCACAGAAACATGTATGCTCTCTGGAGAAAGCATTGCAGGGAGAAAGCCCCGTGGGAGTGGAGCTTCCCATGCATGACCCACTCTGACCAGGACCAGCCTCCCTCTGATCCTCCCCCACCGAGGTGGCTCCTGACTATCTTGTGAGCTCTCCAAATCCATCCCCCCCCCCCCCCCAACCAGGAGAACACTACCCTTCAAGCTGTACTTCTTAATGTGAGAGTCTACAAAACTCTCATCAAAACAGAGTGGTGCAATCCCATCACTGATTCCAACCATCAGCACCAGCTCATTTAAGCTGCAGGAGCTGTGGTCATGAACTATGCAGAAAACCTCCAGCAGACAGCAAGAGCTGTTGGTATGGACAAATTATCACAGTAAACTCCATCTTAGCAATGTCCACAATCTTTGTCATGCACCTTTCAATCATAGCCTTTAAATTTAAATTTTGACATACAGCATGGTAAAGGGCCCTTTCAGACCACAAGCCTGTGCTGCCAAATTACATCCAATTGAGCTACAAACCACCCCCCCCCCCCACCACCACCCCCCACCCTCCCAGTACATTTTTAAGGATGGGAGGAAACGGAAGCACTCAAGGAAAACCCACAAAGACATGGGGAGAATGTACAAACTCCTTACAGACAGTGTGGAATTTGAACCCCAGTCTCGATCACTGGCCCTGTAACAGCATTGCTCTAACTGTTACGCTAACAATGCCACCCTTTATAATGGATTTCTTTAATTGAAACTTAAGCTGTGGTATTTACTCTTCTAATGTCTCTCAACACACTCTCAGGAAATTGTAGTTTCAGCTTTTAAATACGATGTTGCTGATCATCCACTAGCAGAAAATATTGTATATATTTTGTCACCACTCAGTGATGACAGCGTCCCTCCAGTCCTCCCCAATAATAGAAATAAAATCCTCATTGGGTGGGTGCTTCAGGAGCTTTTATTTAAAAGCTACTCATTTGGCTAACTTCCAGTCCTGACTCCTCCTGGCTATCATTACAGAGAACCGACAAAGGCATATGTGGCACCCATTTAAAGGGAATGTGAGCAAGAATGGCATCCTGATGTCAGACGACAGCCCAGAAAAATGGAGTCCTCTCATGAGAATAAGGGTACACCCTGGATGAGTGCCTGCCAGCTTGCCCCCTGACTCACTATGGGATAGCATGGCAATGGGCATCTGGGATCTATGCCGGGGGAGCACCCAAATGTGAAGCCAAGGTGTGAGATGCGCTAGCCAAGACTTTGGCACCTAATGGATGACCTTGCACTGCCTGCTCACAGATATTGGTGGTAAAGGTGCACACATATGCCACCTAAGCCGGAGAAACCAGGCATGCGCGTCAGTGAACAGACAATTTTCTTTCTCCCACCTCTCCTCTGACACTGGGAAGCAGTTCTCACAGCAACCTGCTCCATCGGATGGGGGCAGGTTGATGGTGGAGAGCTGTTGTCATTGAGTTTGATTGTGTGTCTTTTCCATCATGCAGAAGGCACTTGTGTATATCAATCCATATCAAGCTCACACCAAGACACAAGAGAAACTTGTCCGTGAACTACTCTTTGCAGATGATGCCGCTTTAGTTGCCCATTCAGAGCCAGCTCTTCAGCGCTTGACGTCCTGCTTTGCGGAAACTGCCAAAATGTTTGGCCTGGAAGTCAGCCTGAAGAAAACTGAGGTCCTCCATCAGCCAGCTCCCCACCATGACTACCAGCCCCCCCACATCTCCATCGGGCACACAAAACTCAAAACGGTCAACCAGTTTACCTATCTCGGCTGCACCATTTCATCAGATGCAAGGATCGACAATGAGATAGACAACAGACTCGCCAAGGCAAATAGCGCCTTTGGAAGACTACACAAAAGAGTCTGGAAAAACAACCAACTGAAAAACCTCACAAAGATAAGCGTATACAGAGCCGTTGTCATACCCACACTCCTGTTCGGCTCCGAATCATGGGTCCTCTACCGGCACCACCTACGGCTCCTAGAACGCTTCCACCAGCGTTGTCTCCGCTCCATCCTCAACATCCATTGGAGCGCTCACACCCCTAACGTCGAGGTACTCGAGATGGCAGAGGTCGACAGCATCGAGTCCACGCTGCTGAAGATCCAGCTGCGCTGGATGGGTCACGTCTCCAGAATGGAGGACCATCGCCTTCCCAAGATCGTATTATATGGCGAGCTCTCCACTGGCCACCGTGACAGAGGTGCACCAAAGAAAAGGTACAAGGACTGCCTAAAGAAATCTCTTGGTGCCTGCCACATTGACCACCGCCAGTGGGCTGATAACGCCTCAAACCGTGCATCTTGGCGCCTCACAGTTTGGCGGGCAGCAGCCTCCTTTGAAGAAGACCGCAGAGCCCACCTCACTGACAAAAGGCAAAGGAGGAAAAACCCAACACCCAACCCCAACCAACCAATTTTCCCTTGCAACCGCTGCAATCGTGTCTGCCTGTCCCGCATCGGACTGGTCAGCCACAAACGAGCCTGCAGCTGACGTGGACTTTTTACCCCCTCCATAAATCTTCGTCCGCGAAGCCAAGCCAAAGAAAAAAAAAAAGAAGATATCAATCCATTAAATTTGCATCATTTTAGATATGTTTTTACAGTTATGACATGTTAATTAGATTTAGCAGTTTAGAAACCAGTTATTTATTGTGTTTGTAGTAATTGGTGAGTGATGTGATTTCTGAGGGGTGGAATGCTACATGTGGATTGTAGAGGAACACGCGGCCTCCCTGTCTGGAACATTGTGGATTGTAGGTGGACACATGACCTCCCTGTCTGAAATGTATTCAGAAGTTGCATCATCTATCAATCAAATTTGAAATCCAGCCACCTATTAGTACATAGCTTACCAATGGTTCATTTAAATGATTCAGGGTCATCACCGGCCAGACACCCAGCTCAGAACAATATAAAGATTGATGCATGCCACATTTATTTCACTCTGCCTCTTGATCCAAGTCCTTGATAACACTCCACACCAGATCGCTACTGTGGACATTACTGGAGGAGTCGTTGGTAAGGTGTGCACTACAGTTGGTACTGTGATAGATCAGTGCTTGCAGAGAGCCACACCCCTGTTAGTACAGGGAATCGGGAGTGTGTTTGAAAATCCCTGTCTGAAATGTGTACACATGGAGGAGTGTGAAGAAGATAGGTGGCCACTGGTATCAAAGTCCAACCTGGGTCCAATATGAATGTCTATAAAGTTGTTTAGTAGTAGAGTAATTAAGTATCATTTGAAATCTTCCCGTTTGTCTCCCATGTATTCAAAAACTTACCTTTGATGGTAACACTTGTGTGCAGCCTTGTCTCTCTGTGAATTCAATCCACATAACACGCAATCTCAAGCAACCAGAAAATTCACTTATCCAGCATCTACCAATCCCCATAGGTGCCAGATACCAGGGGTTTTATTGTATTTTTGATAAAGCAACTCAGCTTCTGACTCACTGAAGGTTTCTTTCACCCACAAGGCAGCAGTTCCAATAGATGATTTCTGTTCTCTTGAATGTGTGCAAGTATTCCCTGTGAAGAAATATTGACGAGGTGATTTACATCCTAATCAAGAACTTATCTAAAATATACCTTACTTGTACTCCACAGCCATCCATTGATATACTGATGCACTTGATGTTAGTTTCTTCCTCCAAAATTGCAGAGTGAATTCAATCATATTATGATCAGTGCCTCTAAAGGATTATTTTATATTCAGGTTTCTTATCAAATCTGCTTTATTACGCAACACTCGATCGATATTTGCCTTTCCCTGAGTCAGTTCAGCTACAGTTTGCTCTAAAGCGCTGTCCCGCAGGCATTCTATAAATGCTTTTCTTGGGATCCAGCAGCAACTTGATTTTCCCAATCAACCTGCATATTGAAATCCCCCATGGCTGTTGTAAGATTGCCATAGACATAGCTGCAGTTTCTGGCTGAATGGTGTACTAACAATAACCACTCACTCAATGTCACCAAAACCAAGGAGCTGATTGTAGACTTTGGGAAGGGAAAACTAGAGGTGTACAATCCAGTGATCATCTGAGGATCAAAGGTGGAGAGGGTGAGCAAATTTAAATTCCTGGAGTCACTATCTCAGATGACCTTACCTGAGCCCAACACACTAATGTCATCTTGAAGAAACCATGTCAGCACTTCTACTTCTTCAGGAGTTTGTAGAGATTTGGTATGGCATCCAAAACCTCTACAGATGTGCAATGGAAAGTGTGCTGATGGGCTGCATTACCACATTACCACCTGATCTCTGAGAGCAGAAAGCCCTGCAAAAGGTAGTGGACACTGCCCAGTACATTACAGGAAAAACTCTCCCCACCATTGAGAAAATCTACATGGAATGCTACTGTTGGAGAGGAGCAGCAATTATCAAGGATCCACACCACCCAGAACATGCTCAGTTCTTGATGCTACCTTGAGGAAAGAGTCTACCCCTATGTTGCTACTCCTCCGTTTCTCCCCCTATGTTTCTATCCCAGTGTTTCTACCATTTCCACCCCTCTGTTTCTACCCCAGTATTTCTACGTCTCAGTTTCCACCCTTTGTTTCTACACCTCTGTTTCTACCCCTCTGTATTTTCCCTGTGTAGGTGTCACAATGAGGTTCAGAAACAGCTGCTACCCCTCCACCATTAGACTCCTGAACAACAGGCTCAATCGAATATTCATTCAAGGACTCTTACTTTGCAAATTATTTATTACTGTATGCAGGAAAACTCCTGTTATCCAGAATTCAACCAACTGGCAACCTCAAGCAACTAGCAAAAAAAACAAGGAAAATAAATAAACTTCCAAAAATAAAATAAAGACTAAATTTTAAAAATTAAAAGTTAAAATTTTTTAAAGTAAATGTTCTCTGAAGTAACACATAAACCTTTGGTGAAGATGGGAACAAATATTCAGCTAGCAGAGTGCTTTGGTTGTGCTTGGCTCGTAGCAGCTGTTTAATAAAGTTATGTTTGAATAAAATGGCGTCACCCAGGATGAAGAGCTGGTTAATGCCGCTCACCGGTGGGGTGACTCTCTTAAAGTGTCTCCTTATTCCTGTTTAGTAAGATTCTTTATCTTTATTAGTATCTTATTAAGTATATTGGTAAGGCTTTGTCTCTAAACTTGAGGAGGGGAGCTTAATTATAATGTTCATCTTCTGGGCGGTTCCATGGTGGGGGAGGAACCTACAGATGCAACAACAGTTAAGTGTTTTCAAAGATTATGACTGTAAATAAATTAAATGCTCTAAGGTTTATATATTCATCCAAGTGAAGTTTGTTCAGTGTAAGTACAGTCTAGTATTTTTTTACTTTTAAACTGTTTATTCTTCATGGAAATGCATTAGTTAGGCAATGTAAGAGTGAGTCTCAAACAACCAGAAAACTTGCTTATCTGGCAATTATCAATCTCCATAGCTGCTAAATACCAGGGGTTTTACTGAATATTTATATTTTTCCATATTGCGAAGTTTGCTTATTTGTTTTTGTGCACGTATCTTTTCTTGAATACAGTTTTTTGCATGGCCAACAAGTAGAAATTCTGCCTGGCCCACAGAGAAAAAAAAATCTTGTATGTGATATTGTGTATGTTGTTTCACAAGGAAGGACTGTTTGGGGCCCGAATGGTGGTGAGGGAGGAGGAGGTGAAGCAACACTTCACTTGTGAATCTCCAGGGGTCACCTACTGGATCCAATGCTCCCGTTGTCATCTCCTTTACATCAGAGTGACTAGGTGCAGACTGGGAGATTGCTTTATTGAGCACCTCAGCTCTGTCCACCGCAATAAGCATGGATCTCCCATTGGCCAATCATTTCAATTTACCGTCCCATTCCCTTGCTGTCCATGGTCTCATGTACTGACAGACTGAGACCACCCTCAAATTGTAGGAACAGCCCCTCATCTTCAGTCTGGGCACCTTGAACGGAATGGCATTAATATTGATTTCTCCAATTTAGTCCCCCTTTCTCCTTTCTTCTATTTCTGTCTTTCTCTCTCTCCCTTTTTCCCTCTGTGACCTTTCATAGAGCCAAAATCACTTCTCACCTTTCCTCATCATATTGAGTTAACACCTTTTGTTTGTTGATGTGGACTCCTCCCTCTCCCATTTTCCCCCTTTTCTCACAGTCTTTATTGAGACGCCTGTCTACTTTTTGCTGAAGCCCCAAAACGTTGGTAATATATCTTTACCTCCTATGGACTCCGCAAGACTGGCTGAGATCCTCCAGCAATTGATCTTGTAGACTGCTTCTCATAGGCTTGTAGTCCAGGATGGAATTGATTATGCTGAGGTAAGCAAATTGGCAAGCGAATCTCCTTCAGGCACCTTAGTAAACAAAATTTCTCTCCCAATTGGCAATGACCAGTCTCTAAAATTAAAAAAAAACCTATTCTGTTATATCAAACATTGGTAAAAAATCGATAATGGCACTTCAAGTATGCTAGCAATGAGGAGAGAAAAACAGAAGAAAATAATAAAGCAAACTCAGTTTTATACACCATTAAATATCTCAGCGTGCCCCATTGTCCTTGGTCAGTTATTTCAGAATGTGATCATATTGTAATGCAGGAAATGTGAATGCCAAATTCACATCCTTGCATCCATGGCTTTAACCCTCATTCTCAATATCCTCTTTCAGAGGACCCTAGCATTGCCCAATGCCAGCCAATTGCTCTCCCTAATGTTTGCTTGATCCCTGTAGCCATCCAGCTGTTCCTCTGTTCCTTTGAAGCTTATTCTCTGACTAAGCCTTCTAGCCACTCTCTGAATATGTTGCAATTTTGCCCATTAATTCTCCTGGGAAGCAACCAGGGATGATTTATTACTTTAAATTTGATAGATGAATATCTGAAGCAAGTTACCATTGGTGTAAAAGTGATGAATTCATGGTAAACTTTCCCAAATCTGCAAGGTGTAATTGATTCTAAACCTGGTAAGTGAAACAAGATTAAACAGGGAATGGGAGGAAATGGCTTTGGTAAACATCAGCATAACTTTGACTTTCCTGTGTCATGTTTTCACTTCCACTGCTCCAGTGAGGATTCTCCACCATAAAGTAATTTTCTTTCTTTTAGCCATCTTTGTCTTATTTTGAATCAGTTTTTCTTATTTTCTGTATAATCTACTCTGTTGGATATACACTACAGCTTTACCTGTCACACTGATAAAGAAGCATGACATGCTTTTAATTATCCCTATTAACCTGTTTGGATTCATCCTATTTGGGATATTTCCTTTGTTCTACCCATTCAAGAGCTATCTTCTCTACTACGAAAAAATAACTTTTTTTCACTTACCAATACTGACAAAGGGTCCTGGACATGGAATGCAAGCTGTTTCTCCTTTCATGTTACCTGACCTAGATGTTTCCATCAGCTTTTGTTTTTACTTCAATTACCTTGCCTTTTTATAAAATGTAGTTCACATATTTAACCTCAACTGTTTCATATTATCCCATTTTATCCACTTGCCTTTCTACACCGTAAACCACTCCTTCACTTCCCAGTTGAATCAAGAGAAGTTAAGAACAAGATCAGAACATTTCAAAGTGCTTCATAACCATTTAAAGTACTTATAAAAGTGTACTTTATGTTACAACTACAACATTCAGCATAACTTCACATTTAGAGTCAGATAATACAGGTGATGCATCTGGAGTTCTCCCGTACTTCAAATATCACCTTGGAGAACAAGATTGCTTCTTCACAATTTTTCTGAAATAAAATTCAATTTTAAAATATTGATCTCTCCTTTTTTCTTTCAGATTTTTGAAGGACACTTGTGTTTTCCCAGCATTTTCTTTTTCATTTAAGAAAATGTTCACATTCCTCTCAATGTTACTTGATGTGCAAACTACAGCCAGCAGAGGGCAGATTTGGCTGGGGAAATTGGATAATTTATTTGCTTTCCTTGGCCTGAAAATTGAGTGCATGGCCTAAAAATGAATTTATCTCATTTTTAAAATAAATAAATGGAATGGGGAGGATAGCTTGGAAACCCTTGTTTCTCCAGATTAACATCTGACTAACCTAATGTCATTTAGAGAAGAAAGCGTGCCATTCTCGCCTAGTCTGGCTTTTATCTTGCTTCCTTCCCTAACAATTTGATTTTGACCTTAGATCTGGGATTGTCGCTGCACCCAGGCCAAATAAAATTGCCATGGTGGGACTTAGTTCTAATTTGCTTCAGTAGCAAGAATTCTGAGGATGATTTCAGGATTGTCGCAATGAGAACAAGAGGGCACCATCATAAAATTTAAATTAATTAAATAATGAAATGGGAAAGAAAAGGGCAGTGTAAATAAGCATCTCTTCCCACAAAGAATATAGTGCCTGAAGTCAATTTTGAGAGTAATCAAAGGTTATCAAAGCAAATAAAGCATTGATAGTGTTAGGTCTGCTTTGTTCATGAATGAGTGAGACAAACACCAGGCTGAGTCGAAATCAGGGTTCTTTGTTCTTTATTACCGGATTGTAACACTTGCGACTAAACATGTTAGTCGGAGAATGCATTCTGCCGTTATCAGCAAAATGGTGATTTTTTATACCCTTGCTTAGAACATCATCATATCATTACTTGTCCAATGACTAAAACTGTTGCTATCCTTTCCCTGCTAGCTTCCTGCCTCTCAATCCATCAATGTCTCTCTTATCTTGTAAGTACAAGGATGCATTTACATCTTGTTACAGCCCTGTACAGGGCAGGGTAACTCCTTACACATTCCCATCTCATGATGTTTTACCTTACAATAGGAAAATAGAGCTGAACATAAAGCATGATGCGATAAATAGCTGGAAATCCCCAATCAGATAGACTATTCGTGTTCTTATTATCTATGAACACAAACTATTCCCCAATAATGGTAGGTTGGTAGATCAAATAAGGATGATGGTTAATTCTCTCCTAAAATTCATTAAGAACTTGTTAAAATATAGTCACCATAATAAGAAAATAATAGTTTTCACACTTATGAATGGTAATAACTAAAAAGTATGAGTTTGTTGTTTCCATTGCCTCCACACTTGAACCTTCTTTCATAATCTTCTAAAACTACAGATTCTGGGGGCCGGGTGGGGAGGAGATGTGGTGTATGCATAAGTTCATTCCAAGATGATTCCTTGATTGTATGATCTCTTAAAAATTCAAAAACATCAGACAATTGCCCGAGAAATCCACTATCTAAGTTTGGCAGACATTGCAGTATTTTAGGACTACTAAAATTCAACCACATAACCTAGCTCAAAATATTTAACAACCAAAGCACAAACATTCTGTTCTCCATCTTAATATGTTACCATGAACTGGACAAAAAGCTAAATTTCACATGAAGATGCCATGCCAAAATATGGCTGTTAAAATGACAGGCCCAGCAGCAATGTCCATTACTCGTGGCTTACATGATCTTCAGAAATGCACCCATGTAGCTTGTGGTTAATATATTAGTCAATGGTGTCATGACGTAGCAAATACGGGTGACTGGAGAGGAAATGTGTTGCTTTTTATTGATGTCACTGTTGCTTGAATATTTTCATAGTTAGGTCTAAAGCTACAGTTCCGTGGATTCTGGCTGTCTCCAGAGATGATAATATGGTCAATCAAAGTGCCACATCCTTGGCCTTAAATATTCTCGCTCTTGCCTTCAGCAGGTTGCAAATCCTCTGATTCATCCAAGTGGAGGGTTATTGGCAGAGAGCGGGAGGTTTGAGCTAGTGGAGCTGTTCGAGTGAACCGGTGCGGACTCGAAAGGCCAACATGGCCTGTTTCCGCTCCGTAATTGGTTATATGGTTAAACGGTTATAAGGGCTGCTGAAAGTAAACATGAAGAAAGATTTTGAGCTTATTGTTGATAATAAAGAAAAAATACAACCCACAGAGTTCAGGTAAAAGTTTATTTTGCATCAATTTCAATCATTTTCCCCAAGGATCACTTAAGAGGGTTGATAAAATGTAAAGAAATTCAGATTTGTTTTCTAATTTTTATTTAAGGACATTTGTTTTGGAAAAAAATGTCACCATGAGAAATGAATGACTTTCATTGCATGACCATTACATAATTTGACAAATACTTCAGATGCCATTATCTCATTTATAGGGGCAAAAAGAAATTGGGCTCCTGTGAAATCATTATCGACAGCAAGAACATCCTCAATGTTACAAAGGCCAGGTGCCATAGTTTGAAATACATCTCGCATTCACTCTTGATATCAGTTAACACATAGCAACCTAAAGACATGGTTTTTAAATTGATGATGTTGTTTTCAATAACATTAGCCCAAATTGAAGACTTGGCCCATGATTATTCTGTCTTCTATCACTATAGTAGGTTCTTATTGCCTCTGAGTCAGAGGGCAAATTTATGCTGTACTGAGCAAATGCTGCACTGTCGGAGGTCCCAATAAAAATGAGGCTCCATCTGCCTTCTTACAGGAACATTAAATAATCTGTGGTGTTGAGGAGGTTTGCTTGTGTCTGGGCCAATATTCACTATTCATCAAACAACAATTTTAAAAAATCAGATTTCCCTGCTCGTAATTTTAATTACTGTTTTTTGGGATCTTGTGTAATTAATGACTACCATGTTTCATGCATTATAGGAGTGATTGCATTTGATGTGTAAACCATTAGGACTTTCTTTGTAGGCGTGAATGTTAGCCCGAGCGATCATTTTCTACCTGAAAACCGATCTCAGACTACTTTAGAATTTCAAGGTAGAATGGAAAGAGAGAAAAATGTTTATACTTCAGATTTTTGTCAGACCAAAATATTAAAATAAAATATGGAAGTGGAGGCAGAGATAATCAGAAATAAATTGGCAAATATCAATTTGAAACCTTTTCAAAGGTGGGGAAGGGGTGGTGATGGGAGAAAATAATAACTAATGGATCTGCTGAAAAAATTAGGAGGAATTTCTTGGCACAATGCTTAATTTGCTGCCATCGTCATTTGTACGTCACTCATTTATTTCCTTTAAACATGCAGCAAGTCTTTGATGCATTAAATGACTTTGAATGTTATTTGCTTGATTGAATGTTTCCCTCTCCCTCATCAGTTATTAGGTTTCATCGTGATCTGTTGATACAAGATTTAATGCTTGTAGAGATTTTCCCTTTCATTAGTTCCTTTTCATGAGAGCTTCTAATCTGGTGACCTTGAAACATCTTGGAGCACACCTGTTAAAGCAATACCATGACTGGCATCAAACATCTCTGGTGCATCTTGTGTCTCTTGGTTTTGCAAATGTCATGCTTGGAGAGCTGAGGCCTGGTTTTGAGTGGTGCAAGATATTGAAGAGATTTTTACTTCAAATGATGGCTTTTTGCTACAGTGTTTCTGACAAAGGTGTGTAGGCTCAAAAAGTGAGTAAGATGGTGTAAATTGCCTATCTTTTGCTTTCAGCTCGTAGTCCCATATTAATGTTTGGCCTTTGGCCTTTGTGCTGAGCTCTTTATCTTTCCACCATCAATCAATCTTAATAGAAAATACAATTGTACAGAATGCATCTGCAGGTCTTTATTCAATGCTTTTCTTCAATTTAATTCCTGGAGTTGGAGGCGTTGCTGACAAAGTCTGTCTCTTGCTGCTTTTGAAACTGTGACAGTGAGTTTCTTTGATGAAGTGCAGTTAGGTCAGAGACTCGAGGACTTTGACTGGCAAGGAAATCTGGAGTTGATGCAGATCCCATGAGGCTGTTTGCTTTTGTCAATAGAGGCTAGCAACATGGAAACAGGCTCTTTGGACCACCAAGCCTTCATCTCTACTAATTCCTTTTACCAATGTGTGCTTCTGTGTCCTTCAAAATCGTAAAGTTTAAGGGTTTGGGTGGTGCTACCAAATAGGCTCAGTGACTCAGTGTACTCTCAGTACTTCATGCTGCAGAAAAAAATATAGCCGAAGTGCAGAGAAATGTTTAAGTTGCTGTTTCTAATTCAACTTCACCAATCCCAGCATAGTTCTGGAGTGCTCAAATGTCAATAATCTGTTCAACAAAACTGACCTTGCAATATAATGTGTCCAGGCAATCCTTGATTTACAAGGATATATTCCTTGAAATCAGAATGCCCTCAATTGGAAATGCTGGACAAAATTGTTATGGATATATCAGGACTCTTCTTATTGTAATTCAAAACTAGATATGTAAGTTGAGTGCACACACCCTGAACAGTCAATGGCATTACAACATCCATCATAAATGAATGTTCATAAATGAAGGAATATTTTGTATCCAAGTACACCAACCTTGTTTAATTAGCCAGTTTTCTTACCATACCTTTATATTGTGAGCCATCAAAGTCTTTAAAATAATGAGGTTCAATAGTCTTCTTCTTTTTTCTTCTTCTTTGGCTTGGCTTCGCGGACGAAGATTTATGGAGGGGGTAAAAGTCCACGTCAGCTGCAGGCTCATTTGTGGCTGACAAGTCCGATGCGGGACAGGCAGACACGGTTGCAGCGGCTGCAGGGGAGAAATGGTTGGTTGGGGTTGGGTGTTGGGTTTTTCCTCCTTGTAGTATTTACTAAATAGAAAGTGCATGACACTGAGGCATAGTCAGAAAATAAATTGGCACTAGGCCAGAGGTGGAGTTAATGGGAAGGAAAAGCAGAACATAGTTGAGAGTCCTAAAGGAGAATGGAGGAAGTTGGATTCCATGAAGTGACAATCATGGTAGAAAGGCGGGATGTTGGAATGAAGAATGGGGGCACCTTCCATTTGTTCAGCTGGTAACGTTTTCTGGAGCAAATAATTTAAGAGGGATGATGCGAAAAATCATTGCTTCTTTTACTTGGTTTATCAAGTCCATTGCAACAATCAGTGCTGTTAAAACATGTCAGTGATGAAAAAATAGTGAGTGCATTGAGAGAAACTTCTGGAAGATTCTCATCCCAAAATAGATGTATGGATCCTTTAAATTATGAAGTGCTGCTTACAGGAATATCAAATGAGGAATAAAGCAGTTTGTTTGTCCAATATAAGGTCTCTGCCAGTGAATGACTCATTTGCTTTGATTCACTTTCTTGGCTTATGAATCATCAGTGGAAAAATTTGCTGGCTGAACAAATAGAAGTTATTTTTCAATATACACCAATATGTCCCTTAATGACATTTTTAAGTTAACCTGCTTGGTTACTATTTTCTTGCAGAGCGCTGAGCAAATGCAGTGACTGAATTAATTTATTTTACCTCAATTATTTAATTGCTTAATAAAAATGTGGATGGCACATTATATTTATTCCTCATATTTGATTTAAAATGCAGTTGTATTTTGCTTGTGTTTGCATGATCTGAAGGTCATTCACTGAGTACTGGTTTATTGATTTTTTTTTATATTGGATGCATTCTTGATCTGTGTGTAATAAACCAAAGTGTGGAAACAGGAAAGGAAATAAAGGTCATTCACATTGATAATATCCTCAAGCTTTCCATATTTTAAAATCATTAGGTGTCCAGCCTCGCTAAAGCTAAGAAGCCCAGTAGGATGGAAAATGTCAGGTATACTGATCATAAATGTGTCTTTTGATCTTGTCCTAGCCTGCCTCAGCCCTTTATCCAGCTCTGGATTATTTTTTTAGTGTTATTGGCATACTTAAAATTGATGTCAGTTCCAATGGCCCTATCAGTCAGGAAAAAAATGCAGACACTCAAGCTTGGGTCTTTAAAATTGATGTCAGCTCCAATGGTCCTATCAGTCAGAAACAAAAATGCAGACACTCAAGCTTGGGTTTAGATGGCATCTGTGCAACCACTGAGGGTTTTGCTGCAGGTAGCATGACTATCTCATAGCTACAGTTACTCATGTTTGATCCTAACCTCTGGGCTTTCTGTATAGAGTTTGCATGCTATGCCTGTTACTTTGTGGGTTTCCTCCAGGAACTCTCATTTCATCCCCCATCTCAAAGATGAGTAGGTTTTTAGATCAATTGATTGGCTACATTAAATTGTCCCTTGCTTTGGTGGATGGGAGCAGAACTGTTGGAGGGGATTTGACAGGTATGTGTAAAAGAAAAGATTTTGAGGAAATGAGTGGTGAAGGAGATTAACGAGGTTGCTCTTAAAAGCTAGCACAGACTGTTGCTAAAGCTTAAGGACATTATTTTCGATGTTCATCTTTTGCATTCTACTATCCACAATAAATGTAAATGAATTGGGAAGTCTTTGACCATAGATCATTAGTCTGACTGATTGAAAAACCAGGAAATACAAATTGTTGCAAGCAAAAGTAACCATAACTGTCTTAAGAATTAAATTGGTTGAATAAAGTGTTGCAGGCTTTGTGTAACTCCAGATCTACATACAAATTTTTGGCTCTTTACCGTCTTTTTCAAAAGACATTTGGTTGAGTCAAATATTGCAGGGAGTCAAAGAGACAACATGATTCAGAGATAAATACCAACTTTTCATATCAAAAATCACCTGAAATATCATTTTTAATGGACTTACACATATTTAACAATGGAGAACTGAAACTCGTTCCAGTATAAAAACATGAGAATCTTTGGACTGTGACTACTTCTGGAAGGAGCTGAATACCTTGAGCCTCACCACATGAGCATTTAGAGGCCTTGACCCAATAGCAGAGCCCACTTATTCACCCCATGACTTATCAGTTACTGCATAAGACATCGAAAACACCCCATAATCCACAAAACTTCAGTGGGAACAAATCATCGTCAACTCTGATGGACTACCTAAATAAAGGAATACTGGCAATAAAGTATAATCTTTCATGTTCAACTGGATGTGAAATGAAAATGCAAGTTCGCTTCTCAGGTTATTTATTTCTTATGTTTGATATCAAAGAAAATTGGCACAAGTACCCAGTGCTACATATATTAATTGGCTGCGGTATTTCTAAAACCCTGACAAATGACTGAGAGTGCTGTGCAGAAAATGAGGATAATTTCTGAGAATTAAATTGGCTGTAATGGAGAAGTAAATAATCTATTTCATGTATAATTTGCATTACCCTGAAGCGTAACATGTTGCACTCATCCTCAATCTGCTCATCTGGAGCTCATTAAAACTTCATGCAACCCAGAAAGGTCTGCTGCAATGGATTATTTCTGCCTAAAGGCAAATTTTAAAATTTCAAACCAAGTACTTAATACTTATGATCGACATCTGAACGTGGAACATGAATCTATTAGCGATTTGGTTTGTGAGCCCAAATTTTTTAACAGATTTTTATTGGTGATGATTTAGAAATTATAATCTCAAATTTTAAGCAGTTCCAGCCCTCAATTTAATTCTTGACTGTTATCAAGCCTGACATTTCTTATCAATTGAGCTGGTGATGGGCTGCCTTCCTGAACTGCTTTGGGCATAGCAGTATAATACAGTTAAGTGGGATCGTTGGCCATTTTGGAGAGTAGTTAAAAGTCAATCATGTTTCTGTGGGACTGAGACCATAAAGGATTTAGGTGGGCAAGGACAGCAGTTTTCCTCCCTGAAGAGCATTAAGAACTAATTGTATTTTTATGAAAACTTCAAAATCTATGTGGAGTTTTTTTTTGTTCTGTTTCTCGGCTTCTGGTCACAATCTTGCTTTGGGGTAAGGTTTTTGCATGTAGATCATGGGATATTAATAGTAATGGTTATAAATCATATTCAATTCCCAGCGCTTGTTGAGTATTTCCGCTGTACACCAATTAAATACTCATTTATAATACACTACCCTTCTACAGACAAGTTAGTAGAGGTCACCTCTAACTAAACCTGGGTTTTAATCTTTTATATCAACATTTAATCCATTATCTATAATCTTGCCCCCGAGTTGAAATGTCATGAGTTCAAGCCCTCTTCTATCAATTCAGCATTTAATACAGACCAGAGAGGTTTGAAATTCTGAGATGGTGGCTAGGGAGGAAAATAGAGTTAATTGCTGAACAGTCACAACTGACAGGGATTGATGACAATGAATTTGTTTTTCCCAAGGCTTAACTGGAAGAAGCTATAGATCATACAAGAGGGATAAGCAGTCTAGTGACATAAGAGCAAAGGAGAAAGTAGAAATGGGCATTTCAGTATATACAGAGAATCTGGATTGTAGAGCTGGAGAAAGGACAAAGAAGAGGAAACAAGGATTCATGCCAAGACAAGATCCCAAATGATATCCAGAGGCTGAGCAAATTGGCTAAATTGATCTCCTCAATCAGTCACAATGGATGTGACAGTGTTACGTCCAGGTGCATTGTTCGTCATTGAGATGCTACTGTGCATATCTGGCCCCCTTCGTGCACTAAGAGGCAGTCTTAAAAATCAGACCCTGTGAAAAAAATTATAAACGTGCTTGTTTTTATTTTTGCTGTGCATATTATTTTATGTAGTGCAAGTATTGGTGCATGATCGAATAGAATTTCCAGGCTCCAATGTACTGATTGAGTTTGCTGCACACTCAGCTCCTTGGTGCAATCCCTGACGTACAGCTTAACCAGCCTCCAATTCATGGATTAATGTAGAGCTGTCAGTCTATTTTCTAAAATTAACTTGCTGTAATGCAGTCGGAAAACAATTTTCCCCAATTGCAGTCCTTCAGCACTTTTAAAGTGTGTTTTCCTGTCTGATACCTTTACAGGGTCAAATTTCATTTACCAAACATTCTTAAAGTTGATTCTTATTTTATAAATGTTCTACATTACTGCCTGTCACATAAATAATTGGGTTTGGATTGATGTTTCCATTATGACTGAGTCAACTTTAAGGCTTTTGCAATACTCTGAGATAAATTGATCTGAAGATTAATTGATAACATTTCCATTTGAACATATCTTTAAATCACTGAGAAGAAGCTGAAGGTTCTTGATAATTAGAGCAGAGTTCATGTACCAGTCATAATACAGGAGATTTGATGTTCAAACAAGCCTTGTGCGAGAAAGCAACTGCCACTGTCCAATATAATGATACTCATTCTTTGTCCACAATAAAAAGCCTATATTTTTAATAAAGCAGGAGCCCCTACAGACTTCTCATTCACTTACATAATCTCCTCAATCACCCCAAACCCCTACTTGCAACAACCACCCTACTGGCCTTTTGTTACACATCTTCATTCTCTAAATTTAAACCAAAACAGATCTTTGGCACAATATGATGTTTACTGCACAATATAAAATGACTTTGTGAATGTCAGCTATAAGGATGTCATCAATGGGAAACAACCTTACATGACAGAACAGAGCAGGAGGACCTCTAATTAAACAGATCAATCACTCACAGTTTAGTTGTTGCTTGACTTCTGACTATGTAATGCTTCTCCAAATGTATCATGTTTTCTACCAATGTTTCAGACAGTAAGTCTATAGGGAGATTTATGAGCAGGTTGTGAAATGCTTTTTTTTCCCTGAATTCAAGATTTCAGCACAATTGGATTCCTCCCAGATGGTGCAAATTAGTAGATGTTACCCATGAAACACAATTTAACTGAGAGAATCCAGCAGAGGGAATAGTAAGGAAGACAAAAGTTCCCAGTAGAAATCCATATCTGGCCAACGTTCAGGAAATAATTCCTTGACAAGAACTTTAGTTAGGAAAAATATACTAGATTTTTGCAAAATATCTTCATTGAAATTCTTTTTTCTTTGGCTTGGCTTCGCGGACGAAGATTTATGGAGGGGGTAAAAGTCCACGTCAGCTGCAGGCTCGTTTGTGGCTGACAAGTCCGATGCGGGACAGGCAGACACGGTTGCAGCGGCTGCAGGGGAAAATTGGTTGGTTGGGGTTGGGTGTTGGGTTTTTCCTCCTTTGCCGTTAAACCACATTTACCATGTCAGAGCAGAGCAAGGACAGTATTGCTGGTAGCTGCCAAGGCAGCACAAGGAATAGACTTTTATGGGATTGGCTCATTCAAGAAATACAAGAGGATTCTAGATTTCATTCTTTCATAACCAGAGAACGAGGGTGGGGGTGGGTGGGAGGTGGTGAAGATAAAAGGGCAGCATTGGCTTTGCATTGCAGGGCTGTCTATCAACTTGTCTCAAAGCTGGGATTGAATTGTGATCAGGGGCAGTGAAACTGTAATTTTGTGTTCAGCATGCTCAGGCCAAAAAAAAATTGGGCTAGTGAATTAGTTTACTTCTCAATGGGATATATTATGACCTGAAATACAATTGCTAATCGCAATTGGATATACCTTATATAGGTATGATGAGGCTCCGATAGCTCAGTGGATAGAGCACTGGTTTTGTAAACCAGGGGTTGTGAATTTGTTCCTTGCTGGGGCCTCATTTCAGTGAGGGGCACTGGAAAAAGTGGTGACTCTGTCTTCTTTACCGTAGACAAAGTTAAAGAATTTCATGTATGTTACATTCTAAATGTAGTATTACATGACAATAATGGAGCCTTTACCTTCACCTTTAATAGTTGACTCCCCTTTATTTTTTGGCCCTAAAATGTGGTATTTTCCATATCGCATGTAAAAGTCAAACCACACCCCCACCCCCCCCATTTTTGACCCCAGTCATCCGCCCACTGGACTACTCACCACCCTGACTGTGAACTCTCACCTCGGCCCCGGCTATCCAAGCTACTGACACCCTGACCGAGGATTTGGCACCCAGTCCCGGCCACCCGCCCATTGAGCTCCCGATGCCATGGATGATGCAGGTATCACCGTACCCCCTAAATCTATCCTAAAAATTGGTCCACAAAATTCAACTATCGCACCTCTACATACCGTATTCAATGCAATTACTGTGTGTTTCAAGAACTCTGTCCCCTTTCTCTGCACACAATACACAGAGGTATCTGCGAACACACAGTGATTTTAATGATTTATGTCACTTCCACGACTAATAATTTTTGCAGAATATGAATATCATATGGGTCTTGCCTGCTGAGGTGAACTTTACCCACAGTATAAAGTTTGATCCGACATTACTTAAAAGGGTTGTGTTGCTTCATTGTCAAACATGGGCACAGAGATGGAGATGACGGAAGAAGAATTCTACATCGTTGAGATGTGGGTAAAGAGAGACAAAGGTGAAGCCCCTACTGAGAACAGAACCCTCTGTCTCTGAGAGGGGAAGGTCGGAAGGTATAATAAAATCCAGGCAGGGGTCAGAGTGGGGATCTGTGAGGTAGAGAGTGTTGGGGAATTGGGGGAAGAGAGGATTTGGAAAGTCAGAGAGTAGGGATGGAAGATAGGGGAGAAAACAGGGGATTGTGGAGATGAGAGGATCCAAGGGCTAGGGGAGTGGGAAGAAAGGGGAGCTTAAAGGAGTAGATGGGGGTGAGTATTGAGAGGTGTATGGAAACAGGGAAAGGTGTGGGGTGGTGGTGGGGGCTTGAGACAACAGGATCAAGCAGTGGAGGTATCCAAGGTGTCAGCCTTGCGGAGGCTGACATTGGTGTGGAAACTGGCAAGGGAGTTGGTATAACAGGGTGGTCAGGACCAGGGTAAGTATTTGCATTGATGGAGGCTTCAGGGGCTCCAGACTGTGGACAGTCGGGGTTAGCAACAGAGGCATCAGGGGCTCTGGCCTGTGGGCAGCTGGGACCATGGTTTGCAGCAGAAGCATTGGGAGCTCCAGTCTGTGGGTGGCCAGGGATGGGGTGGAAACTCATGTTGAAGGTGTCAGGAGCTCCAGCCTGCAGGCAGCCAGGGCCAGGGTGAGAGTTTGCCATGGTGGTTCCAGCACATAGGCATCAAGGGGTGAGGTGGAAAACCTGTGGAAGATTGCAGAGGCAGCAGTCTTCTGGGAGGATTTTTGATGGATCCAGCTGAGTGAATAACCAATGGTTGAAGGTGTGCATCTGGCAGGAGAGGTCCATGGAAAGTCATGGTGAGTGAGATCCAGAGGTATGGTAGTGAGAGCATGTGTTTGCTGGTATTTTTGCTTGGAGGTGAGGGTGGTCTGTAGAATTTGGTGAGAGAAGATAGCAATAGTCAGTGTAGTGTATTTGAGATCCTTGTGTGGGTCAAACTGGAAGGTCTGGAACCAGAGCTGGAAGCCATATGGCACAAGATGGCAGCGGAGACAAGCAGGTAGGAAAGATGTGTGGCTGTTGAAGCAAATCTGTGTAAGTACATGGTCGTAGAGCTCGTACAATGTGGCAGGACTGGTGGTTTACTGAGTCTTCCTTCGTCTTAGAGCAAGGTAAGTATGCAAATAACTGCAATGTTGAATAGCTAGTACTGTGAGAAGCATATGAAAGGCTTGCAGGTTGGAGGAATGAAGGTGCAGCGAATTGAGCAGCACGAGGTTAGTGGTGCATATAGCATATATACCATTTGAAGGTGAATTCATTGACTTTCACCACTTACAGGAGATCAGTACATCTCTTAGAGCACTGCTCAGTTTGACTTTCAGCCTTGATGCCCGCAACTGTTAACTGCTACAGTTTTCTCAGTGTGTTTCTGGAGAATACCCTTGCTTTAGTAATACAGGACATTTCTTATACTATGCATTTCATTCAAGAAGGCTACCAGTCCAGTATCTGAAAACTATGGAGTCTGTCCCCTCCTATGATGTAACATTATCCACAGGTAATGAATGGCCTTTTCAGTCTGACCCACCATCCACCAGCCACTGCCAAATTCAAACATTAAATAAGAATTGATTTGTACATAAGAGAAATGCAATGCAATTGGCCTGCTTATGAAAAGAGACTGCAGTAGGAAAAGTGAGTAAAGGCAAAAAAAAGTTTTTCCAGTCATTCAGTATTCCTTAGAAGCAGACTATTTTCTGTTGTTTGTTTCTACTGGAGTTTTTTTTTCTCTCCAGCTCAGTAAGCTGACTCACTAGGCACAATATTCAATTGGCAGCAGACAACCACTAACATTTTCTTCATCTATTGAATTCATTGGAAAGCTTCATAGCTGAGCCCAGTTCTGTCACCATGCTGGCCTGGAATCATGAGGAACATTGCCAGCCCTCTGATATTAACCTGAAGACTCTAAGAACTAATGTTTACGCTGCAGAATACTACTGGAAATTACTAGGGAAAAAATAATTCCTCTATTTAGAGTTCTCTTTCTTTGTTTTCTTTGTGCACTTGTGTACACTGAAAATATTTTCTTTCTAATAGCTATCAGACCCTTGAACTTCCCCTTGGGCAAACTTATCATGGACTGCTCCTACACTTTCTGACCATCCATTCCATAGGATGATGATGGTTCCTTTCAGTCAGTTTGTGGGATTTGAAATGAGGATGCCCCACTCAGTAGGGGTTGCACAGCTCCAGACCCACCATCTTGACATCCCCTCCTGGATCCAGCGGCACGGTGAGGTCCAAGACACCTGGGGGAGGTTCTGTTGCAGTGAATGGCCAGACCAAGCTTCAAAGCAAGGGATGGCCTTTCCACGCTTCATGGCATGTATTTGCTAGATGGCTATTAATCCTACGAGAGGGTTCGTCCACCCTTTAACAGGTCTTGTTTTTCATTCTAGCAAGCTGGCCGGGGAGCTGGTTATGTCGCTGACCATTTGATCAAGCAACAGGAAGTATTGGGTTACATGATACCAGTAGCACTTTGACAAGTGACCTGACATATACACCTACACCACTAAATGACCACCTGCCCTATTATTAAGTCACTTTTTATTTGTACTTGGATAACAAAATATTTATGGCAATCTTTTGTATTTATTGTCATTTTTAATCCAACAAGTACACTATTGTAGGTGCCTTTTAGTTGTTCGGGTTGTTGCTTTTTTTTTTACAAAGTATCTATCTGTTCACCTCCAGAAAGAATTTCAGTGCATATAACAATTAGTATTAATAAACATATTAAAACAAATCTTACTGTTTGTAATAAAGAACTGTTACATTGGCTGCAGATATAACAAGTTTTCAGACACATGCAACAATATGTAGATCAAGTAATAGTGAGCATTCGCTTAACATTTTTCTCATTACTCTGCAATAACATTTGGATCTAATAGAATGTCCATAAAACTATCTGCTTCTCCATAGAGGAGTTGCATAATTGAAGGAAATTCAATGTCCCAAAATGTGATGGAACCTAATATCTAATAGGTGGAATTTTAACAAGTCCCACCACCCAACTTTGAATGGATTAGAGAGTGGATTTAAAACTGAAATACTTTGAAACCTAATCTTCAGTTATTATGTTGATCCTTGCAAGTCTGTTGTTATCTAATGCATCGGTAATCAGATTAACTGTGAATATTTAAATGGACAGAATTTAGTTGGAAATTGAACTTAAAAATGATTAACTTTCTCTAGCTTCAGGAATGTGACAGCTGGAGGAGGGTAGGAACTGGGAGATAGGGGATCTGAATCTGTGGCTGAGGAGCTGGTGTGTGAAGCTTGGATTCTTAGACCACTGGAATCTATTTTGGGGTAAGAAGAAATTGTACAGGGTTGGGGGAGGGTGTCTCAGGTTGCACCTTAACAGGAGGAAGACCAACATTCTGGCAGGCAGGTTTGCCACTGCTTCATGGGTTTATTTAAACTAAATAGTTGGGGGGAGGGGGGGAGGAGGAGATGAACTAGAATTATAAGGATGGAATTAAATGGAAAGAGAGAATAAGAAAAGTTGAGAAAGACAACAGAATTAATGGGGCAGAAAGCTTGAGAAGGGATCAGGGAGTATGGCCAAGTGCAATAGGAATCAATGTGAAAGGGAAGGGAAGTAACGGACTAAAATTTTTATATATGAATGTACAAAGTATAACAAATAAAGTGGATGTGCTTGAGGCTCAGTTAGAAATTGGCAAGAATGAGGTTGTAGGAATAACAGGGATATGGCTGCAAGAGGGCCAGGTCTGGGAAATTAATATTTAAGGATTATACATCCTATCGAAAGGACAGACAGGTTACCAGAGGGGATGAGGTGTCTCTGTGGGTGAGGAATGAAATTCAGTCCCTTGTAAGGGGTGACATAGAATCAGGAGATGTAGAGTTGGAATGGGTAGATCTGAGAAATTGTAAGGGCAAAAAAGCCCGGAGCTATCTACAGGCCCCCAAACGGTAGTCTGGATATAAGGTGCAAGTTAAATCAAGAGTTAAAATTGGCATGTCACAAAGGTAATGCTATGGTTGTTATGGGGGATTTCAACATGCAGGTAGACTGGGAAAGGGAGTTTGTGGAGTGCCTCCGAGATGGATTCTTAGAGCAGCTTGTATTAGAGCCTACCAGAAAGAAGGCAATTCTGGATTTAGTGTTGTATAATGAACTGGATTTGATCAGGGAACTCGAGGTAAAGGAGCCATTAGGAGGTAGTGTCCATGATATGATAAGGTTTAATCTACAATTTGAGAGGGAGAAGGGAAATCGAAAGTGTCAATATTACAGTTGAACAAAGGGGACTATGGAGCAATGAGGGAGGAGCTGGCCAAAGTTGACTGGAAAGATACCCTAGCAAGGATGACAGTGGAACAACAATGGCAGGTATTTCTTGGAATAATACAGAAGGTGAAGGATCAGTTCATTACAAAGAGGAAGAAAGATCCTAACGGGAGTAAGGGGTGACCGTGACTGACAAGGGAAGTCAAGGACAGAGTAAAAATAAAAGAGAAGTGTGACATAGCAAAGATGAGTGGGAAGCCAGAGGATTAGTAAACTTTTAAAGAGCAACAGGAGATAATGAAAAAGGCAATACGGGAGAAAAGATGAGATACGAAGGTAAGCTACCCAAGAATATAAAGGAGGATAGTAAAGCTTCTTTATGTATGTGAAGAGAAAAAAAATAGTTAAGGTAAAAGTTGGGCCCTTAAAGACAGAAATGGGTGAAATTATTATGGGGAACAAGGAAATGGCAAACGAGTTGAACAGAGACTTTGGATCTCCCAGATGTAATAGTGGACGAGGACTTAGGGTAATGGAGGAACTGAAGAAAATTCATATTAGGCAGAAAATGGTGTTGGGTAGACTGATGGGACTGAAGACTGATAAATCCCCAGGGCCTGATGGTCTGCATCCCAGGGTACTTAAGGAGGTGGCTCTAGAAATTGTGGCTGCATTGGTAATCATTTTCCAGTGTTCTATAGATTCAGGATCAGTTCCTGCATTTTAAGAAAGGAGTGAGAGAGAAAACAAGGCCAGTTGGTCTGACATAAGTGGTGGGGAAGATGCTGGAGTCAATTATAAAAGAGGAAATAGCAGCACATTTGGATAGCAGTAACAGGATTGGTCTGAGTCAGCATGGATTTATGAAGGGGAAATCATGCTTGACTAATCTTATGGAATTTTTTGAGGATGTAATTATGAAAATGGACAAGGCAGAGCCAGTGGATGTAGTGTACCTGGACGTTGAGAAAGCCTTTGATAATGTCCCACATAGGAGATTGGTGGGCAAAATTAGAGCACATGGTATGGGGGTAGGGAACTGACATGGATAGAAAATCGGTTAGCAGACTAGAAACAAAGAGTAGGGATTAACGGGCCCATTTCAGAATGGCAGGTAGTGATTAGTGGGGTACCGCAAGACTCGGTGCTGCGACTGTAGGTGTTTACAATATACATTAATGATTTAGATGAAGTGATTAAAAGTAATATTGGCAAATTTGCAGATGACACAAAGCTGGGTAACAGTGAGGAGAATGTTACAAGAATGCAGAGTAACCGACAGGTTTGGTTAGTGGACAGATCCATGGCAGATGCAGTTTAATGTGGATAAATGTGAGGTTAACCACTGGTGGCAAGAACAGGAAGGCAGATTACTATCTGAATGGTGTCGTTAGGAAAAGGGGAAGTTCAACCAGATCTAGGTGTCCTTGTTCATCAGCCACTGAAAGTAAACAGGCAGTGAAGAAAGCTAATGGCATGTTGGCCTTCATAACAAGGGGAGTTGAGTATAGGAGCAGAGAGGCCCTTCTACAGATGTGCAGGGCTCTGGTGAGACCACACCTGGAGTATTGTGTACAGTTTTGGGTCTCCAAGTTTGAGGAAAACATACTTGCTATTGAGGGAATGCAGCATAGGTTTACGAAGATAATTCCCGGGATGGCGTTACTGACCTACATTGAATGATTGGAGCAACTGGGCTTGTTTATACTGGAATTTAGAAGGTTGAGAGGGGATTGAAACATATAATATTATTTAGGGATTAGACATGCTAGAGGCAGGAAACATGTTCCTGATGTTGGGAGAGTCCAGAACCAGATGACACATTTTAAGAATAAGGGGTAGGTCATTTAGAATGGAGATGAGGAAGAATATTTTCACCCAGAGACTTGTGGATCTGTGAAATCTGTGAAAAGTTAGATAAAGCTCTTAAAGATAACAGAGTCAAGGGATATGGGGAAAATGCAGGAACAGGGTACTGGTTGTGGATGATCAGCTATGATCACAGTGAATGGTGGTGCTGGCTCAAAGGGCTGAATGGCTTACTCCTGCACCTATTGTCTATTGAAATGCCAAATCCAATATAATCTTTTGTTCCAATACTCAAAGTGCATTAGGAGGAATCAGATGCATTTTTCAGTCTCTTCAAGGTACACCGTTGCAATCATTCCCTTCCACAAGGCCCACCTCAATTATCAGACCTCCAGCATCATCCAAGACTTCATAGATGCTCTCAATTTCATGATATTTCATCTTCGCTTCTTCTGACTATGATCTCTGACCACACCTCTCCAGTGCATTTGGGTGACCACCAGTCCCTACTTGGTTAGGACAGTTCTGACAAAAAAGGCCAATCCCAAATCTACGCCTCATGGTCCAGGGTTTGTATAGGAATTAGGTTCCCTTCTGACTTAGAATAGGCCCAGTATTGAGCCTCCTATGATCATAGCAAACCTCTGAAAGCTCATGCAAATCTTGTGTGGTTCCCCCATCACATTCTTGCACTGGAGTCATCAATGATGGATGAGCTGCTCAACAACAGGGCTTTCTGCATCGTAGTCACATTGCACGTACTGAGCTGAGATAGATTTTTAGAGATTGCAAAGTCATAGCCCCATTTTAACTTGCTCTCAAAGCTTTAAAACACCATGATCAAGAAAACTGCTTATATCCTTTAATAAACATGAAAATTAAATGGACCGATTCAGAATGTAACTGCAGCCATTTCTGGATCAAACTGTCCCATTCTGGAAATTTATCCAATATCATCCTTGATTGTCTAAAGCACTTTCAGCACCAGGTATCCATTAATTGTAGCTGACGATAACTTAAAGGTATTTAATAAAATTCTCACCAGCTTAGATGTGCACCCCAGTCAGTTGGTTGCTCAATATGACAATCATTGTTTCAGTTATTGATCTGCAGAGAGTCAAACCAGTGCTTCAGGAAGCTACTTTATCCTGAGAGAGGGATATCACTTGTTACACATGAACTCCCTTCACCCTCGAACAGGGGTGATTCAACATGTCCCTTCCAGTTTTTAAGCATTGATGAAGTATTTAATGCCCTTTTGTTTTGAAAAATGCATGTCAGTGGGCATTCCAGAGAGAAATAGGCTTCAATAATAGTTGGCCAGATATGGACCATCTTTACTTACCACCTCCAAATCCATGTCACCCACTCACTGATCTAGAACACCGCAGATGCTGAAATCTGGAGCAAAAACAAAGAGCTGCTGGAGGAACAATGGTCCAGGCAGAATCTGTGGAGACAAAGGGATGGTTACCATTTTGGGTCAGGAGCCTGTGAAGGTCTAATCTTAACTCCTCCCCCACCCTCACTCCCCAACATATGCAGCATCAATCAACCCAGGGCACAATCTCCAAACATCTGATTGCTTAAGACCCTGATTGAGGGTTTGATTCCCATACCCAATAAATAGTTGTGATCTCAGGCCAACCACCACCATTCGCAACCTCCAACTTCAGGTACTGATCAAGTCTCTGAGTTCTGACTTCCTCTGCTCTGACCCATTCTTCACTCACAGAACCCAGTGCACATGGATTGAGTAGTTTAATAGTTACCAACAGCTAGAGTTCTGGGGCATTGATGCAGTAGCATAAGTTGAAAATCAACCCACATGAATGTAAGCAATTCTACATATCTGGAATTTAAAAATAAAATATTATCTTCATAAAATGAACAGTAAAACCACCAGATTGTTGTGTAAACTCCTCTAGTTCACCAATATTCTTCAGGGAAGGAAATCCACTGTTTGGCTTATATATGATTCCAGATATATCAATGTTGATTCTTAATTGCCTCCTCAGTTGAGGGACAAAATGTAGCGTACATTCATGAATGAAAAAATAGCACATTGCACAGCCACTGCATTTTCCTTTGCAATTTGTCAAGTGTATGACACCGGTTCACTTGTGGAGTTGCAGCAACGATCCATGTAGTTGAAAAATGTAAATAAATATTAAATTAAATTAAATCCAAATTTGGTGTTGCATGCACAAAGACCTCACAGCTATTTCCTTCCATTAATGTCATTAGAGAATCACTTCCAATAGCAGGTTTAATTTAGTGCTAGATGTATTTGTGGATTCTCCACTGCTTTGGAATCAAATGTCAGCAAGCAACTGCATATAGCTGATGGCAACTTTAGGTTTCCCATGCTCATGAGCATGTGGGTGAAATGTGGAAGGTGCTCCTGCTTGTGTGGAGACATTTTGGTGAACACTGTTTTTGCCAAGACTTTCTAACGGAAATCCAAGCCAGAATGGCTACAGCACAGCTTCTCACCATCAGGACTTTGTCCAACACATCGAGTCACGTTGTATCTGCGCCTGCCCCAGCATGTTCATAGCAGCAGGGTAACGAGGCAGTTGAGACCATGCTCCCTATTTTAGCCATGTGAATACCAATTTTCAACCTTTACTTCCAGCTTAGAAACACTCTGCTGTCCAAGGAACCATCAGCACCATAAAACTGCAAGGACAGAGACAAAACAAACCTCATCTATAAAAAGTCTGGCTTAGCTTCTGTGTCATTTTGAAATTATGGTCACTCAATAAAGTTTCTCCTTCCTGCTCCTAAATGGGAAACTATTACTAGGAACTGAATACCACATCTTCTCAAACTCAGCAAAGAATAGGGTGACAATTGTGGGATACTCTGATGTTCCCACGATTGTTAATCGTTGGTTACATCGCGTCATAAATATGATGGCTTAGAATTGACATGATATGCATTCATAGAATCATACAGAATTGAAGCAGGCTATTTGGCCCAACTGATCCAAGCTGACCATTGAGCACCCTTCCGTATTAACCCCCATCAACCAGCATGTGGTCCATAGCCTGTTGTGACTACATGAATCTAGTGTTTATCTGGATATTTCTTGCATGCTGTTAGTGACCCACCTTCAACCATTCCCTCAGGCAGTGCTTTCAAAGTACTTAACCACTCTCTGGGTAAAGAACTGCCTCCTCATATCCTTTCTGAATCTCTTCCTCTTATCATAATCCTATGTTCTCCAATTTTATCCATCTCTGATATGAGGAAAATTTTCCGGTAATGTACCCTATCAATTACCAATGATAATTTTATATTCCTCAATTATGTTTCTTTACAATCTCCTATTCTTCAGAGGGAAAAGACCTACCTTCTTCAGTCTCTCCTCATAAATGAACCGCTTCTTCCCAGAAAACATCTTTGTTAATATCTACTGTACCTGCTGATCTTTTAAAACCAAAGCAATCCCAGTTAACCTAAGAGAAATTGAAGTCTCTCAGTGGAGAAACCTTAGTTTTATTGCATCATTGATATCTGCTGACATATCTGTATCTCTATCTCCAGTTGACTGTTGTGAGATCTGTAATACACTCCTAGCAGAGTGACTTGATGCTTTGCTGATCTTTTTGAAGCTAGGTAAATTTATAAGATTTGGTGGGGATGCATAATGGAACAGCTAGTGGAGTTGTAGCCTCGCAGAACCTGAAATGTGGATTCATTCTGTGTGAGTGTATGCATTTTCCCCATGACTAAATGAATTTTGTTTTGATACAACCAAAGATATGTGGGTTGGTATATTAATTACCTAGTTAAAGTGCTCTAATGTACAAGCTGGCAATAGAAGATTGTGGGGGGGGGGGGGGGGGTGAGAAATGGGTGTGGTTGATGGAAATGTCATGAGAATAGGTAACTGGGAAAATTACTGGAGTAATAGGATTGTTCTGTGAACCAGTATACACTAAGTAGACTGAATGGTCTCCTATGTGGCAAGGAAATATGGAAAGAAATGGAGAAATTTGGCTTGATTCAGTGGTGAAGGTGGTGGGGCTGAGTTGGGTAGGATGGGATTCATGGGGAAAATTACAAAGAGGACAAATTCTTGGATGAAATGAACAGATTTGACAATTAAGGAATCCAGAAGCAAAGATTCCTCGTGTTGGCAGAAGGCTCAGATTAATGTATCGATAAGCACCTGATACCCAAAACAACAAAACATTTAAAAGTGATTTAAGATCTAAATACCTTGTGGATTCGATGAAAAGTGAAGACAGCAGTAGTGAAATATACATATTTTCATCGATAGTAAAAATTTTAAAATTGGAAGAGATGTTTCAAGGCATTGGAATTTCAGAAGTTATTTGTTGAACATTCCAAGTATGCACAATGCAAAGCGGAACTTGATCTCTCCTTTCCTTCATGGTATTAATCTTCTTTTGCCAAATGCAGGGTTTTCTTTCATATTAAGGGAGAAAAATATCATCACTGCAGATTTGTGTTTGAGTTGGGAAGAAAGAATATATTGCCAAAGGAACATTGGCAATGTTTATAGTCACCCCAAACTCTCATTGTGACTTGAAAGATTCTTGGTTTATTATGACCTATATAATGCCTCAAATGGAATGCAAGTGCCCTGCAAACTTTCACAGAGTTCAGGCTGCCAGATGTGTCTTCTTTTGGTAGAGATGTTACACTAAAGCACCTTAGGTGATCACTGTAACAATGTTCAGAATATTGGTATTCTTGCCAAATTCTGGTTTGAAATTTATCACAAAATCAATCTCACTAAAACAGATTATCTGTTCATAGCAACTGCATTGCAAAAGATCCTTCCTTGTGTATATTAAAAAAAAACCATGACATCCTCAGGTCTTGAAAGGCTGTTTTTCTTCTATCCTTTCTTTTTATCTTTTTTTTCAATCATCACAAGTTCTCTTCTCGGAGATCTACAAATTTGATAGAATCAATGACTGAGAAATTGCTAAGATGTCAAACCCACAATTGGATTTCAATCATTTTAGAAAACATTTTTTATCTGCAAAGTGAACATGTCACACCAAGTCGTGGAACAAATCTAAAATCTCAAACTGATCATTGTCCACACAGTTAAAATATTCAAAGGAGTCACAAAGTACATTATGTTCAAAACTTAGCTGAGCTTAATTATGCTCTTATTTCGTGTAGCTCTCTCACCCAACTCAGCTATTGTGGAAGTTAACTGGTGCTGGTGCAAAACAAAATACTGCCACCACCTTGCAATTTGTAATTTTGTTTTAAGCAACATTTTAAGGATGTTTTAAGCAATGCTAGTTTTCTATACCCCTATATTGTGTTTGCCCCTTTAATTTTTCTTTCATTTACCATTCCCTCTGATTGCATTGCTGAGTAATCTCATACATTTATTATTCATTTCCTTTCTTTTCATTCTAGTCTACATATTTTAGACCAGACCTTAGCATATTTAGAGTGTTCTAAGCCACAAACATAACAACTATAGAGGAAAAATTTGACACTGCTATCTCAGCAGCTTGTTACATATTTGTTTTTATGACCATCCAGCACATTAATTTTGCACTGGAGCTTATGATCATCATGTTCAGGCGATGGTGGTGCAGTAATTAAATAACTGGACTAGTGCATCTGAGTTAAGAATCCAGAGTCCTGACTTCCTATGGCATCTGTAGAATTTAGTTAATAATTTAACCAATAACACCCAGTCTTGGTCATTACAATCATGAAAGAAAATTTCAAACTCCTCCTGATTCACCCTTGACCATTAGGGAAAGAACATAGAACAGTGTAGTATTTGAACAGGCCATGTCCATCCAAACGTAATGTCAAATTAAACTAAATTTCTGCTGCTTGCACATGATACATAGCCCTCTTTTCCATGCATGTATACTGAAGCCTCTTAAACACTAATATTATATTTGCTTTCACCACTGCCCCTAGCAGTTGTTTCCAAGCACTGGTTTCTGTAAGAAAAACTTGTCTCACACACCATCCCTAACCTTTTTCCTCTTCGCATTAAAAGGACATCCACCAACATTTGACAGTTTTACCCTGGGAAAATTATTCTGACTGTTTTCCCTCTCTATGCATCTCATAATTTTATAAACTTCTATCAGGTGTCCCCGCAGTCTCTGATGGCCTCGAGAAACCAATCCATGTTTGTCCAACCTCTCTTTTTCATTCATATTCTCAAATCCAGACAGCAACCTGATGCATTCTTTTGTGCCCTTTCCAAAGCCTCCACATCCTTCCTGTAATGGGGTGACCAGATTTGATTACAACACTTCAAGTGCAGCCATAGCAATGTTTAATATAGCTATAACATGATTTCATGACTCTTATACTCATTGCCCCGACTAAAGAGGCATGCAATACACCGTCTTTATAACCTACCTGCTTGTGTGACTACTTTCAGGGAGCTATGGACTTAAACCCCCAGGTTCCTCTGCACATCAATGCTGTAAAGAGTTCAGCTATTCATTGTATATTTTCCCCCTTTGACTTCCCAGAGTGCAACACCTCACACCTGTCTGGATTAAACTCCATCTGATTTTTCTCTGCACATATCTGTAACTCATCTATATCCCCTGTACCCAATGATAGCCCTCTACACTATCCACAATATTTGTGTCATCTGAAAACTTACTCACCCACTCTTCTACATTTTCATCTGTAATTTAGACACATCACTAACAAAAGGGATCCCAACACCACTGGTCACAGATCTCCAGGCAGAATAACACTTCTACAACTACCCCATGCCTTCTATATGCAACCCAATAGGAAACTTGCCAAATAAGTTACTAAAATCTACTAAACATGTTTAACTTGGTTCAAGTTAAGTTTATTTATCATCCAATTGTACAAGTACAACCTGATGAAACAGTGTTCTCCAGTCCTCAATACATCACACTGCAAACACATACAGACAAACAATGCAAATGTACAATACATATATAATATTAAAATTCCTGTAAATAAATTTTACTGTTAAGTAAATAGTAGAATCTCAGAGGGTTTGTATGAGCAGTTCATCAGTTGATCAGCAGTCTCACTGCCCATGGGAAGAAACTGCATCTTAGCCTGTTGGTTCTGCCTCTGCTATTCCTGTATCTCTTTCTCGATTGTAGCAGCTGAAAGATTCTGTTTGCGGGGTGTTAGGGATCCTCACTAATTCTGCAAGCTCTCTTTAGACAGAAATCGCAGTAAATCCTATCAATGGGGGGGGGGGGGGGGGGAGAAATGGTTTAGTAAGTTCTCAGTTAAAGGGCAATTGGGGATGGCAATAATGCTGGCCTTGTCAGCAATGCCCAGATCTTGAAAAATACATTAAAAGAAGACGCAAGGTTCTTCAAAGAATATTTGTATAGTAATCCAAAAGTTGACATGGACTATCAGTTCGATGCACAGTTGTATATTTTCAGCATTATTTTTTTCATGCTGGAGATGAAAATAATCCACAGTTTTCCACAGGGCACATATGATCTGAGTGAACAGCAAAAACAACCATACATCTCCTTAACCCTGGATTTTAAATCAGCGGAGCAAAGATTGCCAACATAAACAAAGTCAGGGTAAATGCATTCAATTTTCAATTCATGTAGAAAAAGAGAAATAAAATAAGAGGGGAAAATGTTGACTGAGAAACACAAAGTAAAAGCAAGCAAATTCTTTGCCTAAAATCAGTTGGCACCAGGAAAATCTCCTGGAAGAAAAGAGGGCAAGTGGTCATTGCTTGTTTTGTGTGAGATCTCATGACTGCAAAATTCTCTATTATGCAAAGCATTAGAATCTAATTATCTAAAATTGATAGTTTCCACAGTATTTTGTCTTTGTTTAAGGACTTTTGAAGTATGGTGACTGCTGTAAAGATGTACAACATGGGGTGTCATAATCAACAATAAGAGAAATAACAAGTATTTATAGGCATTTTGAAAGTTTCAGTGTCAAAATTATTTAGAACCTTTTAAGATGTGATCACTGTTATTTCATAGAGGAATCAATGCAGCTAATTTATACCAGGAAACACCACACAAATACGAAGTGGAAAAACAGATAGTGGAAAACTGAATTAAAAATAGAAAGTCCTGGAAATGCTCTGCATGTTAGGTGGCATCTATGGAGAGAGAAATAGTTAACCTTATCCACATTATCAAGTGATGGATCGCTCTGTTTATATTTCACAGAAGCAATACTATTTTATTAGTGTTAGCTGGAGAATAGAAAAATAGGTCACTTGATGAACATATTCTTCTATAAAAAGTGCATGAAATCTCCTTTGGCAAGGAGAAGCAAGTCAAATTTAGCATCTCATCTAGAAGCTCATTCTACATTCAAGTCTCAGAAGTTGGAATTTGAATTTGCAAAACCTTACTCAAAGAACCAAAATTGACACATATCATTTTGAATTTGGCCACCATATTTTGGAAAATGACAAGGAATTTAAAAGGATGCAGAGCACTTTTAGGAGAGAATAAAAGGGGCAGGAGTCTCTAGTTATGTAGAGAATTTAAAGCTGCTCCAATCTTTCTCCTTTGAACAGAGAAGATCAAGAAGTGTAATAGATGTGTCCAGAATGAAGGAAGGTTGTAGGGGTTGATATAAACAATCCTCTGGCAGAAGGGCCAACAAAAAAATGGAAAATATAATATAAATAGTGAAAATATCAGGACAAATATGTTTGTTTTGAGCTGGAATTATATTGTTTCATAAGATGGTGTAAGCGTATCCTTCAAAAGGGAATTGAATAAATTACTGAGACAGAAAAAAAGCCCAGGAATCTGGGAACCTAACAGGAAAGAAGGATTAATCAGATAATTCTTTAAGAGAACTGGTCGAGCCACAAAAGGCCAAATGGTTATCTTCAGAGCAATAAGAATTCAGGCGTGTTCATTGAATAAGACAGAAGTGGATACTAATGTTGGTCTTCTGTCATTTGCAAGCCAGAATGGGAGTGTGATGTTTATTTGTGAATTAATGACTTTAGAAATGATTTTCCAGGGGTGCTCTGTCCAACAAAGTCCTGATATAATTCTATACAAACAGATTTATTTCTTTGTTGCTTAACTCGATTTGCAGTGTAATGATCTACTGACATTTCGATCAGGATTGGTAATAAGACGAATATGAGTTCAAATCTCCATTCAATAGTTTGAGACTTTGAATGGAGCCTAGAAGTTATTTTCAATAAAAGGCAATCATGAAGTTGTCTGAAATTTGATTCATTATTGTCCTTCAGAGTAAAGGAATTTACTACTCTTATACACTGCAACTACAGTCAAATGTGGTTAACTATTTTTTATTATGTATTGTTTGTTTTTATTTACATGATAGAAACTAATTCCAACCTTTGAAATGCATGCTGCCTAATTACACCCAACTAACCTTTGACCCTGTACATTTTGGAGCAATTGTTAGCTGCTCTCTGAAGTAAATGATAGTCATAAATACTATAAGGATGATAAATGGTGCACAAACACTGCATGTTAGGACAAGTGGAGCTGTTCCCCTGTTGTGATTCCACTGCCAATGGCATGTCAAAAGCTGTCTTTTTCAGAAATTAGTCACAAAGTAGAACAGAGCACCTGTCACCCAGTTACACTGCTATTTTGAGCGTGGGTGGACTGAGCAAACTACAGCCTCATATTCCCAGCTTGATCCTGTTTCACAGAGAGTGCGTGGGACAGGAACAGGTGCCATTGACTCACTCTAATCACGTGGCACATAGACACGGGGAGAGGGGAATGCAGGAGAGCTGATTGAATTAAGTATATTTGTTTATGAAATAAAATTGAATGCAATTTTTCCTTTAAAACTCTAGAAATTAAATAATCAAGCAATTAAAAGAAACAATGAAAGCGATTACAGTATAATGTTCTCACTGGAGGATTGAAAGCCTAGTTAGTTCTAAATTAATAGATTAAACTTCAGGACAAATTCCCAGCAGCATTAAGTGTCAGTAAACAAGACTGTGAATTGTGGATTCTTTAGTCTCTCGCAGAATTAAATTGGGTTGTATTTCATGGACAGTTTTGATATGTTGCATGTCCTCACTTTTAACTTACTAATGAAGGAACAAAAACTTTTTTCATGGCTTCAACACATTCTAAGTATTTTTATGTACTTTAAGTATGGTCAGTGGTTTCAATGGAACAACAAAGCCCCAAATTTGTGCACAAAACCAACCATCAATAATGTAAGCTGATAATAAGCTGAAAATCTGATGAGTTATGTTTGTTGAAGGATAAGTATTGGAAATAGCACTGGAGAAGATATGCATGTCATTCTTTTAATTCACCTCAGAGAGAGGACAGGTACTCAACTGAACACTTTAAATGAATGACAGCACTTCCGGTAATGCAGCACTTCCTCGGCCCTGCATGTCATGTTTAGATCATCTGCTCAAATCTCTTGAGTGGAACATGAACCAGCAACTTCAGGTACAGAGATGAAGCTGCTACCTGTTAACCACAGCTGAGTCATGAGATACGGGGGTAACAGCTATGAAAAATAGCTTTGTGAATTCATGCCAGTCAGCCATCACTGCTTATGTTTTTCTCAGCTGATTTCCAAATTTGGAAAGGATGTTTGTTTGATATGAGGTAAACTTCCTTTTAAAGTACCAAGTGAGAGGATTGCAGCTTAGAGTGAGATGTCAATGACTTTTGTATACTTGAAGGAGATATAATAAAGCAGGTCTTTATATCGTCTTCAAACTTGATCTAAAGGAAGATGGGCTGAATTATATTGACTATGGCCACTGGTTCCATAGGAAACTGCTGGAGTTCACCACTTCAAACTGGACTTACATAGACTAGTTGGAAGTCCAGAATCCTGTGACCGGATCACATTAAACAATTGACGTATGCCCAAAAGCTGATGCTCCTCTAGCTTTCTAACACTGATCAGCTTGGCAACAGGTCACACGAAAAAAATTGGAGCAAAATCTTGGGATGGCTAACCTAGAATTGGACCTGGTCAAAAGGGTTCAGAAATCTTGGGAAAAAGGGCATTGAAAGATGGAGCAGCATTGTGTTTTGGGGGATGGAGCATGGCAGGAGCAGTAGAAAGTCTGCACCAGTGTTAAGGCACCAGGAGGGCTGGGGTTGGGATGTCTGGACTTGAGAGACTGGTCACACAATCAGCAAGGGTACGGAGACTGGGTGGCAACTGGTGACAAAGACAGAAAGCTCTTAGTAAATTGGAGTTCTTCAAAACCATTGGCAGTGACGCTAGAACATTTTTGTTCCATTAATTTTAATAGTCAGTGACCCTTGTGCAAAATATGTACCTGGTTTTCTGTTGTCTCTTGTTGTTTCAGTTGTCACTCTATAGTGTGATGAAAAGTTATGAAAAAGTGGAAGGGTTCAAAATGTATGTCATTAGAAACTTGTATTTATCCCCTTAGCTTGTATGAAATGCAGAAAACATAGTGTCATGTATCAGCACTTCTTGAATTGTCACAGGCATTGATTGTCTGGACCATTTGATAATAAAAAATAAAATCTACAAGTAACCATTACCTCAAATCAAATGAGCAAGCTAAATGCCCAAGCTGCGATATGTCCACAAATGCTATTCAACTGTGAAGTTTTTGAACAAAGTCCAACTTAATAGAAGCTCTTCTCCTGGACAAAATAAATAAAAAAGAAAAAAAAATCCAATGGCAACCAGGAAACATTAAGTTTATACTGAGAGAGCATCAGGCTGCACCACAGTATTATTGACAGAAAATAGAAGCAACTCAGCCCTGCACTACTCCCTATATCAAGAATGCCCATGGCATAGTGGAAGAGAAGAATGCTCATCCAGGTGTAGCGTGATCAATGACCACTCACAGTAAGGTCCAAAGGCTTTATTGATATAAAGATCCAAGCATGCCTAACCATGCTGCTGGTTCAAGTTCAAGGGCAGATATGGGGGAGGAGACTAGGGCTCTCGGTCTTTATTAGGGGTCTTGGGAGAGGGGCTACTGGTTCTGCAGGCGGGCCAGCCTGCCCAGCTCAGCGGGGAACATGCCCACAATACTATGGTCCACCACATTCACCCCTCCTTTTTAGACAGAGTCCAGCAGGGTGATGCAGAGCATTGTCTTTACAGTCCATGAGTTGCACAGTAATGTTGTAATGTTCACAGGTTTAGTCTCCCTGGTGGTTTTACCCGTCATTGGGACTTCCTGTTGACTATGCCTCTTCCTCCGGCTGCCCGATGGCTCAATCACTAGGCTGGCTGTTGGAGAGCTGAACCATGTCTGTGTCTCCCAGGTCCATGGGAGTGGGGGGGGGGGGGGGGGTGGGGGTTAGTTAGTAACCTGGGAGGGGAACCCTCCAGCGGTGGGGGGAAGCATTTGGTGGGCAGTGCTGGGGATGGGATTTCTATGTCCTCAACCTGGATGGTCCCCAGGGCTGGCTGATCGCTGCCCAAGGGTATAGGGTGCACTTCCAATGCTGAGATTCCCACTTGCACCAAGTCCTGAATGGACACTATGTCGTCCCGTCCATCTGGGTACCTTACCAATGCATACTGGGGGTTTGCATGCAGGACGTGCACTTCCTCCACCAGTGGGTCAGACTTGTGGGTTTTAACATGTTTCCAGAGCACCACCAGCCCAGGGGCCATCAGCCACACCAGCAGCATGGTTCCTGACGCTGACCTCCTAGGGAAGAAGATGGCGCATAGTCATACAGAGTAGGGACCTGGTAGCATGCAGCGCTTCCAGAAGTACCTCTTGCCACTGGGACACATTCATCCCTCTCGCCTTTAGGGCCAACAGGATTGCCCTCTAAATGATGCCGTTTCCCTCTCTTCCTGGTCAATCCCTTGGGGGTTGTAGCTGGTGGTTTTACTTGTCACTGGAGAGGAAGTAACTCCGCAACTCCTCACTCATGAACGCTGAACCCCAGTCGCTCTGCACATACACGGGGTACCCGATGGTGCAGAGTGCTTTAATCATTGTGGCTGTGGTCGTGTCTGGGCAGGGAATGACAAATGGGAAATGCAAGTATTCGTCCACAATGTTCAAGCAATAGCTGTTTGTGGATAGGAGGGGCCCCTTGAAGTCTATACTGAGGTGTTCAAAGGGGCTCTCTCTAGCCTGTAGAACTGCAGCTTGCATTCCGCACAGACCGGAAAACTGTGTGTCAGCGCTCTGATTTCCTCCACCAAGTAGGGAATGTTACGGGCCCTCGTGAAGTGGTAGAATCTTGTGACTCCAGGATGGCAGAAGCTATCGTGGAGGTGTGCAGGTTCTCCTGGACAATGCATCAGGGGTCTCGTTGAGCTTACCCGGCCGGTACAAGATCTCGTAATTATCAGTGGACAGCTCAATTTTCCACTGCATGGGAGGTCACGTGATGCAGGGAGAGTAAGAGGAGGTGGATTCCTAGAGCTCCCAGGATTTTTGATTACAAACAAGGTCAAAACCTCAACTGACCAGTCCAAAATGCTAAAATAAGGAGAGTGAGAAGAATTTTTTAATGCGACATGACAAAAAAAAGCAAGTCTTCAAGCAAGAGTATGAAAAAATCACCACCGAGGTGAGAGGGCAAGCCTGGAATGCCTCGTGGTGAGGAAAATGGCAGGGCCACCCCAGGGCCCGAAATGGGGAACCGCAGCTCCAAAGGAGGAACTCACCAGAAGGGGAGAACAGGTCCTGGACGAATTCGGCATCAATGCCGGCAGGTACAGAGGGAAATCCCTCTGGAAGCCCCTGGACAGAAGGAAAGGGGTGGGTCCCCCCCCCCCCCCCACAGCAGGACCACAAAGTCAGGCGCGCTCGTGGTGGGTGCGAGGCCTGAGGTGAAGTCGGCGTCGGGTGCGGGGCAGCAGCGGCAACCCCCATGGGGAATGGACCTGCCCGACAAAAGAGGAAGCTGCAAGAATCCGGCATTGCTGCCAGCACTAAGGGAGAGAGTGAAACTACAAGTCTCAGTGGGAGTCCCAACAGCAGGTGACTTCAGAGGAAGCAGAGCATCCTGTGAGTCCAGCGCTGGATCAGAGGAGGCAGGGAGCACCAGCAGCAGTGAAGAGGGGTCCAGCAGTCCTGAGGAGGAAGAGTCCAATGGCTAGGGGAGACCCTGTGAAGCTATAAGCTCCAGGGGAAAAGGACTGTTAAGCAGGGAGGCTCAGAGACCTCCCTGCAGGATGTAATTAACAAGCTAGGGCAGATGGAGGGCAGGATCATCCTAGCTGTGGACAAAAGTGCCCAGGACATGGGGGAAAAACTGGATAGGGTCCAGAGCACCCTATCTGAGCTCATGGGCAGGATGACCGAGGCAGAAGAAAGAATAAATAAGAATGAAGATGATATCCATATTATGTCCAATAAAATGGAAAAGTTAATAAATGAAAGGGAGAGCATCTGAAAGAAGCTCAGGAGGAACAATATTAAAATAGTGGGGCTAAGGGAGGGAGTGGAAGGTCAGAGCCCAGTGCGCTTCTTTCAAACCTGGATCCCTGAGGTGTTGGGTAAGGAGATACTGGGTGAAAGAATAAAGGTGGAGAGAGCACATCGGTCCCTCTTCCCCAAACCTGGTTCTGGATAAAGGCCGCGCTCTGTTCTGGTAAGACTGTTGCAGTACCAGGACAGGGAGAAAATATTATGAGCGGCAGCGATCGGGGCAAAGAGAAGGGGACCCCTCCAGAGCTAGAGGGGAACAAAATCTTTTTGAACCGGCTAAGAGACTGCTCAAGCAGAAGAAATATGAATGTGTGTTGAGGTACCCGGCCACTCTGAAAATATCATTGCCAGAAGGAACAAAGAAATTTTTTATAGATCCAGATAAAGCCCAGGAATATGTCACAGGCTTGTCCACGTTGGGGAAAACGACGGGAATGTAAATTCTGGTCAGGGGACCACCTGGACTTACCCACGCTGGGGAGCATGACGGGAATGTAAAGGTTGGTCAGGGGACTGCCTGGACTTACCCACGCTGGGGAGCACGACGGGAATGTAAAGTCTGGTCAAGGGACCGCCTGTGGTAGTTTTAATGAGTAACAAATTTGACCCATAGGGGGATATAGACATGCCTTGGACTATAATAACATGATGTTTTTTTTTATATGTTATCTAAATTGTATAAATACAGAAGTTGAGAAAGAGCTTAGATCGAACAAATGAAAAGTTGTAAAAGTAGTTTTTTCTGGTGAGCTCAGGAGTTGGGGAAAGGAGTTGTTATCAACAAAATAGAGGGGGGAGGGAGATAGTATGGGATTAAGGAAAAGTATGACTGTGAATGTCTTTTGCATTTGGTTTCATGTTGTTTTGCTCAGTTATTTGAATTATTGTCTTTGTCTTTGTCTCCCCCTTGTTTTTTTAAAATTTCCTTACTGGCGCAGCTCGGGTGGAACGGACCAAAGGTCGGACGGTAAGAGATTGGGGGTGCATGGGAGGGGGAGGAGTCGTAGTGAAGGAGAGGTACCTTGGGAAGAACCTGGGGATAATGACTAAGAGCATAAAAGTAGTTTCTTTTAATGTTATCGGCTCAAACAGTCCGGTGAAACGGAAAAGGGTCAGTACACATTAAAAAAATGGGGGTGGATTTCACCTTTCTTCCAGAGACACTCTTAACTGAGCGGGAACATCAAAAATCAAAAAGAGAGTGGGTGGGCCAGGTTATATCCTCCTCATTTGGCTCAAAAGCTAGGGGAGTGGCACTTTTAGAAGGAAAAGTGTTCCAGTGCAAGTGCAGAGGGTGACTGCAGATAAAATGGGTAGATTTGTAATGGTGCCCTGTCAAATATACTCAGAGTCCTGGACCCTAGTCAATGTGTACATTCCCAATTTTGATGATTAAAAATTTATACAGGACATTCCCTTATGTTTGGCAGAGGGAAGTGAAAATATTTTGGTAGGGGGCAACTTTAATTTATGCCTGGATCCTGTATTGGACAAATCCACAAAACGTATAACTAGGACTGGAGCAGCGAAAGCCACCATTGACTGTATGAGGGAGTTGAATTTAATAGAGGTGTGGTGTTGAATGCATCCAAGAGAGAGAGAGACTACTCATTCTCCTCGAAACAACATGACTCCTACTCTAGAAAAGATTTCATTTTGGCTTCAGCCCATTTAGAGGGTAGGATCATGGAAGCTGAGTACAGAGCGAGACTTCTCTCAGACCACTCCCCCGTGATCTTGATTACAGACATGCCAGATAAGCAGGACATGGCATATAGGTGGCGTCTTAACACTTTGCTATTGAAAAAGCCAGAGTTTTGTAGTTTTATAAGATCTCAAATGACTCAGTTTTGTGAGGACAACTGCACCTCTACTCCAGATAAATTTCTTCCATGGGACACCCTCAAGGCGTACTTGAGGAGTCAGATAATTGGGTATACAAAGGTGGTCAAAAAAATTATTTGAGGGAAGTGGAGGAATTAGAAAAGGACATTACCCAATTTGAGAAGGATTTTCAGGAATCAGGCCTAGAGGACCATTACCGAGCTCTCACAAACAAGAAATTGGAATATAATATGCTTCAGACGTATAGTATGGAAAAGGCTATTATGAGGTCAAGACAAAAATATTATGAGTTGGGGAGAGAGCACATAAGGTACTCACTTGGCAGTTGAGGCAGAACAAGCCTCTAGAACAATTAATGCAATATGAATGTGGAATGGCCAGGTCTCATACAAACCAAAAGAAATTAATGAGACCTGCAGGGATTTTTATGAAGGATTATACAAATCTGGGGACCTCAATCAAGAGGACAAGTTCTTGGCCAGATTAGACCTCCCCTGCCTGAACCTAGAGGATCAGGCAGGATTAGATCTTCCTTTTACTGAAGAAGAACTGGGTAAAGCATTGAGTCCAGTGCAAATAGCCAAGTCTCCAGGGGAGGACGGGCTCCCGCCTAAGTTCTATCGAGAATTTAAGGACTTATTAATGCCTCTGTATATGGAGGTGGTAGACCAGGCTAGAAAAACAAGGTCCCTTCCGGAATCTTTTGCAGTGGCGATTGTTATGATGATTTTGAAGAAGGGTAAAGATCCATTTATGCCCTCTTCCTATAGGCTCATTTCTCTGCTGAATACCGATTACAAGATCCTATCCAAAGCCTTAGCAAATAGATTGGCATTGCATTTGCTGAAATTGATAAACAAGGATCAGACAGACTTTGTGCAGGGAAGGCAGGCAGCAGATAATATTAGCAGATTGCTGAGTGTTATGCATCTGGCACAATCTAGAAATGAGAAGGGTCTGGCCATCTCCTTGGATGCAGAAAAGTCCTTTGATAGACTGGAGTGGGAATTTTTATTCAAGGAGCTGGAGAAGGCAGGGTTGGGACCAATATTTCAAAATTGGATTAGGGTGCTATATCACACGCCCAAGGCAAAAGTTGTAACCAATGGGCAGATCTCTCCAGCCTTCCCACTTATCAGATCTAGTAGGAAAGGATGCCCACTTTCACCAGCTCTCTTTGTGCTGGCTATGGAACCCTTGGCTGAACCCATTCAGCAGGATCCAGACATCAAAGATTATAGAGTGAGCCAGGAAGAACACAAAATTAACTTGTTCACTGACAACATACTGATATATTTGACAGACCCTACGACTTCCTTGCCTAGGCTGCACGAGGTACTGGAGGACTATGGGGAACTTTCTGGGTATAATATCAATTGGGATAAGAGCGAGGTGATGCCACTCACTGAGGGTAATTATAATCAATTTAAAGGAATTAATAGTTTAAAGTGGTCACAGAGGGGTCAAATACCTAGGAGTTAATATTGATAGTGACTTGAATAATTTATACAAGTTAAATTATGCCCCTTTGCTGGGAAGAGTCGAGGAGGACTTAAAGAGGTGGATGCCCCTGCCTATCACTCTGGTAGGCAGGGTCAACTGCATCAAAATGAATGTGTTGCTAAGATTCCAATATCTTTTCCAAACATTGCCTGTGCCATTACCCCAGGGTTTCTTCAAACAGTTATCACATGTGGTTAGGAGGTTTCCTTTGAATGGTAAGGTACCAAGGGTCTCTATGGAAAAATTAACATTGGACTATAGTCTCGGCGGATTGAGATTGCCCAATAATATTAAAAAATATTATTGGACAGCTCAGTCAAGATACATTGCCTCCCTTTTTCAGGGAGGAGATGTACCATCCTGGACACAAATTGATTTGCACCTGGTGGGTGAGAAGATAGCAGAGGATTTTATTTATAAATGGGGCATTAAATTGTTGACAGGGAAGAAGTGCAACCCTATATTAAAACAAGTGATTAGCATCTGGGCCAAAATCAACCAGTATTTGGATATTAAGATGGGGCTTTCACCAAAAACGCCCTGGACTCTGAATAAATTAACACCACTGACAGTGGGTAACAAGATTCTGAACATCTGGCTCCTTAATGGAGTCAGATGTATAGAGGACTGTTATGAGCAAGGGCAATTAATGTCGTTTGAACAGCTTAAAAATAAATATGATTTACCGAATAAAACATTCCACTGCAATCCTCAAATAAGGTATTTTCTACAGGACGTATTAGGTCCAGGTATGGTCCTACCTCATTGCAGTAGCATAGAGGCCCTGATTCGAAGGGGGATCGGCAAGAAATTTATTTCAGCAATGTATTACCTGTTCCAGTCAGAGGGACCCAAACCGGGCCTTCATAGGTCGAGAGAAAGATGGGAATTGGACTTAGGTATTACAATTGATGAGAGGTGCTAGTCTGACCTATGCCGGGAAAGTATGACCACGGTCATTAATGCAAGTTACAGGCTGGTCCAGAATAACTTTTTGCACCAGTTGTACATAATGCTGCAGAAAATCCATAGATCAAAGCCGGAACTCCCGGACAAATGCTTCAGGTGTGGTGTTGCAGCCGGGACGTTTGTACATGCAACCTGGTCGTGTGCCAAGGAAAGGACCTTTTGGGTGGATCTAGGCCAAGTCCTGGAAAAAATTATAGATAAATAGTTCCCTCAGGACCCAGAGGTTTTCCTGCTGGGGAATATAATGGATGTAAGGCTTACAATGAAGCTGTCCAAATTTCAAATCCAATTTGTGTTAATCGCACTGGCAGTGGCCAGGAAGTGCATTGTGGTGACCTGGAAGTCCGACTCTATTCTTAGTATCGAGTGATGGAACAAGGAAATGCAAAGTTGCGTTTCCCTGGAGAAAATAACTTACATCCTGAGAAACAAGTACAGTACCTTTTGGAAGATTTGGCAGCCATACATGCACTACATAGGTGCATGGAAGTGATTGTTCTACCATTCCCTGCTGCCGCTCCCACTCTCCCACACTGATCCCGATCAAGGAAAGTCAAGAATGAGCACCTACCCATGCCGTGATAGTCCCTGTTTCTTTTCTTGTTTTTTTTAATCATTTGTACTCTTATTCATTTCCTTAATGTTAGTGTTTGTTATTGTTATCGACATTGTAGTATGAACAAATTGTTTGGTTTTATAGGTGGAGGAGGGGTGGCCAATGATGCGGGCTTGTATATATAGTCATAGAGAAAAGGAATGTATAGGAGATGGTGAAATGCCATCGTTGGCAGGTCGCGGTATATGACTACAAGCCTGAATGAAAAATTATAAATAAAATATTCCAAAAGAAATTCTCCACTGCATGATCTTGTCATTCTTAGTTTTGTTCTGCTGTTTGTTATTAAACATAAAGACGACGGCACTCTGGTCCGTCAGCAGGGTGATTGGCCTGCCAGCCAAATAGTGCCTCCAGTGGTGCACCGCCTGCACTATAGCCTGTGCCTCCTTCTCCACAGCAGAGTGTCTGCGTTCGGGGCCCTGCAGGTTGCGCGAGAAAATGCCACTAGCCTGCCTGCCTGGTTCGGTGTGGCGGCCAGGGCGAAGTCGGAGGCATCACTCTCCACTTGGAATGGGACCGACTCGTCGATGGCATGCATTCCTGCCTTGGCGATCTCGTCTCTGATGCTCTCGAAGGCCTTACAGGCCTCCACCGACGGGGGAAAGGTGATGGTTTTCACCAGGGGTTGGGCCTTGCTGGCATAGTTGTGGACCCATTGTGCGTAATACAAAAAGAACCCCTGTTTACCTTTTTAAAGCCTTGGGGTTCTATGGCAGAGGTAATTCTAGGAGGGGGCGCATGCACTTAGGGTCGGGGGCAATCACACCATGCTCCACCATGTACCCCAGATCACCAGCCACTCCGTGCTGAACACACACTTCTTTTGGTTATGTGGTTAAGATCAAGGGCGGGTATGGGGGAGCAGACTAGGGCTCTCGGCCTTTATTAGGGGTCTTAGGGGGAGCGGCTATCGGTTCTGCAGGTGGGCCAGCTTTCCCAGCTGAGTGGGGAGCATGCCCACAATACCATGTTCCACCATACTAGGTACTGGGTTTCATTTTATTTAAATCATTCTCTCAAAATGTTGTTGCCTTTTTCATCATTCTTCTTCTATTCCAAACTTTATGTGTAAGCTGTTGAACTACCACAGTTATCATAGATCTTGATACTGTCATCACCTTGTGTTCATGCACAAAGTAGGAATCACTTGCAAGTATCTATAAGTGTTGGATTCCAAGTCAATATTGCTCTATCTAGCTTGAGGTAAACAGATAGCAAATTGAAACAGTGAGATGCCCTTTTTCAGGAGTTAATGAAGAATTAATTAAAGAGAGGTATTTAAGTTTATTTATCACAAATTACTTAGTACAGAGAAAAAGGCAGAAGGTATCCAAGTAGCTATACTGTGTAGCAAGATTGTGAGGAAGAATAGGCAATTAATAGGGCAAAATTGCAAGTGTAATATTAAAGATTTAACAGGGTACTTTGTAAACAAAATTGAAACGGGTGATGAATACAGCATAAGAGGTCTTGTTATTTAAATGCCAGCAGTATAAGAAATAAGGTTGATGATCTAGTAGTGCACCTGGAAGTTGGCAGGTATGACATTGTGGCCATTACTGAGTCGTGCTTGAAGAAAGGCTGCAGCTGGGAACTAAATATTCATGGATACACCGTGTATAGGAAGGACAGGAAAGTAGGCAGAGGTGACGTGGTTTGCTCATTAAAAATAGAATGAAATCTTTGGAGAGAGGATGCATTGTTTCAGAAGACATAGAATCCTTGTGGGCATAATTTAAAAAGAGCCTAAAAGGGGTTGGATACAGTAGCCAGGGTGTAGTACAACATACAGAGGGATATAGAGAAGGCATGCAAAAGGTCAAGGGAGAATTCTAAATGTGAATTTATTGGGAAAACCAGGTTGGTGCTGAGATAGAATTTATCGTATGCCTTCAGGGTGGCTTCTTAGTACATCTTGTGGCTGGGCCGACCAGGGAAATAGCAATTTTGAATTGGTTATTGTGTAACGAACCAGAGTTGATAAGGAAGCTGAAGGTAAGGGAACCCTGAGGATAGCAGTGATGACAGTATGATAGAATTCATCCTGCAGTATCAGGAGAAACTAACATCAGTGTACCAGTGGAATAAAGTGGACTAGAGAGGTATGAGAAAGGAACTGACAAAGGTTGATTGGAAAGGCACTCTGTTGGGGAGGACAGCAGAGCTTGAGTTTCTGCAAGGTGTAGGACAGGCATATTCCAAAAAAAAAGAAATGTTTGAATGGAAAAATGACACCACTGTGGCTGAAAAGTGAAGTCAAAGCCAAAGTAAAAGCAAAAGAAAATGCATAAAAGGCAGCATAAATTAGTGGGAAGAAACAGGACTCTTTCTCTTTGGCTTGGCTTCGCGGACGAAGATTTATGGAGGGGGTAAAAGTCCATGTCAGCTGCAGGCTCGTTTGTGGCTGACAAGTCCGATGCGGGACAGGCAGACACGGTTGCAGCGGTTGCAGGGGAAAATTGGTTGGTTGGGGTTGGGTGTTGGGTTTTTCCTCCTTTGCCTTTTGTCAGTGAGGTGGGCTCTGCGGTCTTCTTCAAAGGAGGTTGCTGCCCGCCAAACTGTGAGACGACAAGATGCACGGTTTGAGGCGATATCAGCCCACTGGCGGTGGTCAATGTGGCAGGCACCAAGAGATTTCTTTAGGCAGTCCTTGTACTTTTTCTTTGGTGCACCTCTGTCACGGTGGCCAGTGGAGAGCTCGCCATATAACACGATCTTGGGAAGGCGATGGTCCTCCATTCTGGAGACGTGACCCACCCAGCGCAGCTGGATCTTCAGCAGCGTGGACTCGATGCTGTCAACCTCTGCCATCTCGAGTACTTCGACGTTAGGGATGAAAGCGCTCCAATGAATGTTGAGGATGGAGCGAAGACAACGCTGGTGGAAGCGTTCTAGGAGCCGTAGGTGATGCCGGTAGAGGACCCATGATTCGGAGCCGAACAGGAGTGTGGGCATGAAGAAACAGGACTATGAAGCTTTTAAAAACTTACGGAAGATCATTAAAGATTTCCTTTGAAAGGAAGCTAGCAAATAATATCAAAAGAACACTAAAAGGTTTTTAAAGTACATTAAGAGTAAAAAAGAGATGAGAGTAGATATAGGACAATAGGAAATAATGCTGAAGAAGTTTCAATCAGAGACAATGAGATGGCAGAAGAAATGAATTAGTACTTTGCATCTATCTTCACTGTAGAAGACATGAGCAGTATACCTGACTTTCAGATGTTTTAGGGAAGAGAGGAGAATACAGTCACAATCACCAAAGAGAAGGTGCTTTGGAAGCTGAATGATCTAAGGGTGAATAAGTCTCTGGACCAGATGGAATGCACCCTCATGCTTTGAAAGTAGCTACAGAGATTGTGAAGGCAATTGTAATGACCTTCCAAGAATAAATAGATTCTAGCATAGTTCTGGAGGACTGTAATATTGCAAAGATCACTCAGCTATTTAAAAAGGGAGGGAGGGTGCAGAAAGGAAATTATAGACCAGTTAGCCTAATTTTGGTGCTTGCAAAGTTGTTGGAGTTTATGGATGAGATTATGGAGTACCTGTAGCTGCATGACAAGCTAGGCCAAAGTCAGCATGGTTCCCTTAAGGGAAAATCATGCCTGACAGTTTTTTTTAAAGGAAGCTACAAGAAGGTTAAACAAAGGAGATGTAGTGGATGTGGTAGATTTGGATTTCCAAAAGGCCTTTGACAAGGTGCCGCACATGAGGCTGCTTAACAAGATAAGAGCCTATGGAATTACAGGAAATGCAATAGCATGGGTAGAGCATTGGTTGATCAGCAGGAAACAGAATGGGAATAAAGGGATCTTATTCTGGTTGGTTACCAGTTACCAGTGGTGTTCTGCAGGGGCCAGTGTTAGGGCCATTGCTTTTTACATTGTATGTTAATGATTTGGATTACAGAATAAGTTTGATTAAGTTTTGTAGGTGAAACAAAAATAGGTTGAAGGGCAGATAGTGCGGAGGAAATGGTGAAGCTGTCGAGAGACTTAGATAGATTAGGAGAATGGGCAAAGAAGTAGAAAATTAAATACAATGATGTAAAGTGCATGGTTATGCACTTTAGTAAAAGGACTAAAATGGCAGACTACTATTTGGTTAAGGGTAAAATTCAAAATTTGGAGGTGAAAATGGACTTGGGAATCCTCGTGCAGAATCCCCTAAAGGTTCATCTCCAACTTGGGTCAGTGGTGAAGAAGGCAAATGCAATCTTGCCATTTATGTCTAGCGGAATAAGATGCAAGAGTAGGGTTGTGATGTTGAAGCTTTATAAAGCACTGGTGAGGCCTCACTTAGAGTATGGAGTACAGGTTTGGGCTCCTGATTTAAGAAGGGCTGTGCTAGCATTGGAGAGGGGTTAGAGGAGGTTTCACAAGAATGATTCCTCAAAGGAAAGGACTTTACTCCTTGAACCTCATAGAAGGATTTCGAATGTTGAAAGGCCTGGACAAGAGTAGATGTGACAAAGTTGTTCCCATGGTAGGTAAGTCTAGGGCAAGAGGGCACAACTTTAGGATTAAAGGGCACTTAATTAAAACAGAAATGAAGAGGAATTTCTTCAGCCAAAAAGTGGTGAACCTCTGAAATTTGCTACAATGGGCAGCTATGAACCATTTATTGAAAGGTATCTAAATAGTCAGGATATCAAAATTTATGGGAAGAAGGCAGGAGAGTGGGACTGAGTGAGAGAATGGATCAGCTCATGATGGAATGGCGGAGCTGACTCAATGGGCTAATGGCCCACTGTTCCCATATCTTATGGTCTTGTGTTCATCTGCAAGCAGACTAATGGTATCTCTGACATTGATATGGTTGTATAAAGAGCACAATTACAGAGTATGGGATGCAATGAAAAGAATGATGAATTAGCACCAAGCAAGGGTAGTACAGAAAGTAGTGGAGGAAGACAGGAGCATCAAAATCAGGGACTTGCAGGTTGGGAAATAGCTTCTTCCCACAGACTGTGAGATTAGAACTATAGACTATTACAGCATAGAAACAGGCCCTTCAGTCCTTCTAGTCTGTCCCAAACTATTATTCTGCCTAGTTCCATTGACCTGCACCCAGTCCATATCCTTCTAACCCCCTCCCATCCATGTTCCTGTCTATCTTTTTCTTAAATGTTAAAAATTGAGTCTGCATTCACCACTTCAGCATTCAGTAAATCTTCTCTGCACTCTTTCAATCTTATTGATATATTTCCTGTAGTTAGGTGACCAAAAATGCATACAATACTCCCAAATATGGCCTCACAATGTCTTGTACAACTTTACCATGACATGCCAATTACTCTACTCAATACTTTGATTTATCAAGGCCAACATGACAAAAGTTCTCTTTACGATTACCTACCTGTGATGCCACTTTCGGAGAATTGTGTATCTGTATCCCCAGATCCCTTTGTTCTATCACTCTCCTCAATGCTCTAACATGTACCATGTTTGTCCTACCAAACTGCAACACCTCACAATTGTCTTCATTAAATTCCATTTTTTCCAGCTGGTCCAGATCCCTCTGCAAGCTATGAAAGCCTTCCTCACTGTCCATTACACCTCCAATCTGCATGTCATCTGCAAATTTGCTGATCCAATTTATCACATTATCATCAAAATCATTGATATAAATGACAAACAACAATGGGCACAGCACTGATCCCTGCAGCACACCACTAGTTACAGGCCTCCAATCTGAGACGCAATCATCCAGTACCACTCTCTGGCTTCTCCCATAAAGTCAATGTAAAATCCAGTTACTACTTCACCATGAATATCCAATGTCTGAACCTTTTTGACTAACCTCCCAGGTGGGGCCTTGTAAAAGACCTTAGTAAAGTCCAAGTAGACAACATTCATAGCCTTTCCTTCATCAACTTTTCTGGTAACATCCTCAAAAAACTTTATAATATTGGTTAAACATGACCTACCTTGTACAAAAACGTTGACTATCCCTATTCAGTCCCTGACTATTCAAATAATTGTATATCTGATCTCTTAGATCACATTCCAATAATTTACCTTCTACTGATATCAGGCTCACTGGCCTATAATTTCCTGTGTTATTTTTGGAGCCTTTTTTAAACACCAGTACAACAAGCTACCCTCCAATCTACAGGGATCTCATTCCTGGTTAAGGACATTTCAAATATATCTGCCAGGCCCCCTGTAATTTCTGCACTAGCCTCCCTCAAACTCTGAGAGAATACTTTGTCAGGCTTTGGGGATTTATCCACCCTTAATTGCTCTAAAACAGCAAGCACACCTTCTCTTGTATCTGTATAGCTTCCATCACCTCTCTTCTTGTTTACCTCACTTTCATAGACTCTGTGCCAATTTCCTGAGTAAATGCTATTGTAAAAAACCTATTTAAAATCTCCCCATCTCTTTTGGCTTCAGAGATAGTCGATCACTCTGATCTTGGCCATATGGTGCAGAAGGGTGGGATGGTAAAGAGGAGAGCTGCAGTCATAGGTGACTCTATAGTTAGGGGGGGGGGGGGGGGGCAGGACAGAAAATTCTGTGGACATGAGAAAGACAACCACATGGTATGTTGCCTGCCGGGTGCCAGAGTCCAGGATGTCTCTAATCGGGTCCATGCCATTCTGATGCAAGAGGGAAAGCAGCCAGAAGTTATGGTACAAGTTGGTACCATCGAGATAGGTAGGAAAAGGGATGAAGTCCTGATGAGCAAGTTTAGGGAGCTAGCCAGAAGGCTGAAGAACAGGACCTCAAGGGTAGCATTCTCAGAATTGGTGCCAGTGATATGTGATAGTGACAGTAAGAATTGGAGGAGTTGGCAGATGAATGCGTGGCTGAGGAATTGGTGCAGGAGTCAAGTTGCAGATTTTTGGATGATTCGGATCTTTTCTGGGGAAGGTGGGACCTGTACAGATTGGATGGCTTACACCTGAACTTGAGGGGCATGCCATATTGTTGTGGGCAGGTTTATTAGTGTGGTTTGGGAGGGTTTAATCTAGTTTGCAAGGGGGATGGAACCCGGAGTGATAGTTCAGTGGAAGAAGCACATTGAGTTAAACTAGAGTGAATGTTTAGAGAGGCTTTGAGGAAGAAGAAGCAGAATATAGTGTATAAAAGTAGTAAGGTAGAGGGGCTAAAATGCATGTACTTGAATTCAAGAAGCATCAGGAATAAAGGTGATGAACTGAGAGCTTAGATACATACATGGAACTATGATGTAGTGGCCATTACAGAAACTTGGCTGGTACCAGGGCAGGAATGGATACTGAATATTCCTGGATTTTAATGTTTTAAAAGGGATAGAGGGGGAGAAGGGGAGGAGGGGATGGCATTACTGGTCTATGATACTATTACATCTGTAGAAAGGGTAGGTAATGTAGCAGGATCTCCTATTGAGTCAATATGAGTGGAAGTTAAGAACAAGAAGGGAGCAGTGACTCTACTGGGAGTATTCTATAGTCCCCCTGGTAACAGCAGGGATACCAAGGAGTAGATAGGGAGGCAGATTTTGGAAAGGTGAAAAAGTAACAGGATTGTTATCATGGGTGACTCCAATTCCCTAATATTGACTGGCTTAGTAACAAAAGTTTAGACAGGGCAGAGTTTGTTAAGTATGGATTCCTATCACAGTCTGTTGACAGGCTGACTAGGGGGAATGACATATTAGATCTAGCATTAGTAATGAACCAGGTCAGGTCACAGATCTCTCAGTGGGTTAACATTTGGGGTACAGTGACCATCACTCCTTGTCCTTTAACATTGTCATAGTCAAGGATAGAGTCAGAGAGGAAAGGAAACTACTTAATTGGGGAACAGCTAATTATGAGACTAAGGCTAGAATGTAGATATGAATTGGGATGACATTTTTGCAGGGAAATGCACTATGAAGTTGTGGATGATGTTTACTGATCTCATGCAGGTTGTTATGGATAACTTTATCTCGGTGAGGCAGAGAAAGGGCAAAGGAACCATGGTTGACAAGAGAGGTGGAAAATCTAGTCTGATAGAAGAAGGCTGCATACATGAGGCAGCAAGGATCAGATAGATCTCTTGAGGGATGTCACGTGATATGGAGAGGGTAGGCATGATCCCAGAGCTCCCAAAAGAGAGATAATTAAAGGAAAGGAAATTTCAAAAGAAGTACCAGAACACGAACAAGCGTAGGAACACGTTAGGAAAGTAAAAATGACCAAAAAATAGTAAATCCATGGCCAAGAATGGGAAAGAAACAGCTCTGAAATTGAAGACCAGAGCTAAGGAGACTCGTGGCAAGGAACATGGCTTGGCCGTATCGAGGCCTGCTGAAGAAACTGACACTTCAAAAAACCAGACCGTTCTGAGAGCGGTCGTGGTCCCATGCTGCCTGATGGCAGAAGGAAGCCCCAAGATCGATAAGAGAGGGAGAGAGAGGTTTGAACCCCCCCCCACCCCCCACAGCAGGAGTGATGGACTGAGCGCCCATGTAGTGCGGGCAATCCTAGTGGCAGCTGCAATGGGTGAGAAGGACATGAATCGGAGGGGCGGAAAGCGGCAGAGACCAGCTCAAGGTGGCACGTTAAGTGGTCAGGAGGCATGGGTGTTGGCCCCGACCCCAAGAAAGGTGGCGCGGCTTACCTGGACTCTGGTGGCAGATCCGGCCCGGAGTCGGAGGGAGCGGAAAGTCATGGGGATCCGGATAGCGTTGAATCTGATGTGGAGTTGGGCTCTGGCGGCAGAGCCAGCCCAAGGTTGCATGCTGCAGCTGTCAAGGATAGTCCAAGTGGTGTCAGGTCAGCAGAGGAGATGATCCCCAGCAGCGGGTCCAATGCTAGGTCCACAGATGACAAGAGTGACAACAGTGAAAGTTAAGAGACTGGGACTGATGCTGAGATCCCAGGTAATGCTGCAGATGGAGGAGGGAGCCCACGAGGTGTTTCAGACTGCAAGGGGAGAGGGTTAAAGAGACAATGCACACAGGAAAGGCTTAAAGCCTTCCCTGAGTGATACAATGAGAGCACTTAGATTTATGGAGGACAGGTTCTCCCACTCAGTGGAAAAAAGGGCTGAGGACATGGGGAGAAAACTGGACAAAATGCAGGGGACCCTCTCAGGATTGATGGGAAGAATAGCGGAGGTTGAAGAAAGGGTGGGGGCGTTTGAGGATGGCATAAATACCATGGAGAAGAAAATAGACACCCTCATGAAAGAAAAAGACTGGATATGGGGGAAATTGAATGCCCTCAAAAATTACAGTAGGTGGAATAATATTAAGGTAGTGGAATTAAAAGAAGGAACCGAAGGAACCCTGTACGTTTTTTTCCAAACTTGGATTCCCAGGGTGCTGGGCGAAGGTGGTCTTGGGGAGAGAGTAGAGAGAGAGAGGGAACCTCATCCCAAAATCTAGCCCTGGGCAAAGACCACGCTCTGTCCTGGTAAAGCTACTGTGATACCAGGACTGAGAAGAAATTTTGAGGGCAGTGGCAGTTGAGGCTAAAAAGAGAGGGGGCCCCATGGATATAGAAGGGAGCAAAGTTTTTTTTTTACCCCGACATCAGTGCACCACTCTGAAAAGTCAGAAAGGCATTAGAACCAGCAAAAAGATTAATAAAATAGAAGGCCCATGTGTGCTAAGGTACCCAGCCATCCTTAAGGTGGGGGAGCAGGAGGAAAGAAAGTGAAGCCAGAAGGCAGAAGATTTGCCCATACTAATGGACAAAAGGGAGAGCCAAGGCCAAAGCAGGAACTAACCCACAAAATATATGGATTTGTAGTGAACAGGAATGTATTCTGCAATTAATAGCAAGAGAACAGTACAGAGAATGAAGTTATAACAATTACAAGTGAATGTTACATTGATAATTCCTCTTTTTGGGAGTGCGGGAAGCAGAGGGAGGCGACGATTGGTGCAAACTGCACAATCTGTAGTAGTGGGAGGGAGTGGGGGATGACATCCGGAGTGGGGTGGTCACTGAGCAAGTGGGAGTGGCTATAATGAGAGGCAAGGATTGTGAGGGGAGAACAATAGGGGGTCAAGCAAAGGTATGTTTATAAATAGTGTTTATGTTCTTCTTTACATTTTTATGGTTAGTTGTTTTAATTTTTTCCTGTCTTTGTTGTCATCCTTGCTTCTTGCTTGTGAAGTATATTGCCTTCATTTGTATTTTTTTATTCTAAGGTGGCTTTTTAGGTTTTTTTTCTGTTTTTATCCCTCAGGGTCTGGTGTGGTTCAAGCAGCTGGTGATAAGGGGCTGGATAAGGAGGGTTCTCTGGACCACGAAGGTACAAAGGAAAGATTGGTACGAAAACCCCTGGGGCAATGGCTAAAAGTATAAGGTTTGTAAGTCTTAATGTGAACGGTCTGAATGGAACGATAAAGATAAAAAGAGTCTTGGCACACATTAAGAAATTGGGAGTGGACCTGGCCTTCCTCCAAGAAACTGATTTGACAGAACTAGAACACCAAAAGTTAAAGAGAGGATGGGTGAATAGCCCTCTTGTCCTGGAGCCTTAAGACTGTGGGAAAGATGCTGCCTTCAAGCCTGTTGCTCCACCCTTTCATATTCTTCAGCCTTGTCCCTGATGGGAGGAGAAAGAAGAGATTGGGTCCAGAGTGTGATGGGTCTTTTAGTCTGTCAGCTATCTTTCCTAGACCGGGTGAACTAAAGGAGACGGAGGTTCTGATCATCAATGTTTTGGGCTGGATCTCTTCATCAAGCCTGTCAACATTTTGAGCCAGAACTCTTCATGAAAAATGGAAGGCCTTGATGTAAAGTTCCAGCCGAAACATTGACCATTCTTTTTCCCCCACTAATGTTGCTCAACTAGCTGAGTTCCATGGACAGATTATTTGTTGATGCAGCCTAATGGTTTAGCATGTCTTGCACACACAGGAAAAGGGTGTACAGACTCTAACTTATCACCAGTGCTGCCTAATTGTATCACACTGATCCAAGTATTAATCGCATGGAGATTCTAGTGCTGAGCTGCTGGGGAAAAAAAATACAATCTTTTTATTATCACTTGTGTTGAAAGGATCCAAAGTGACTTGCATGTTTCTTATTAACAGTAAAGGGATAGGGTTAGTTATGGCAAAATTAATAATTATGTACCCTTTTCTCAGAGTATGCTGTTGCACCAAGTGGGGCAATAGTTTTCATTAGTACCTGAAACCGTACACTTTTTCTAACCAAAGCAACTGTATTAGAGATCATTTTCACTAGGTCTCAAACACATTGAGGAGAAGATGGCTGCATTGCAGAGCAACTTCGCATAAAAAGGAAGGAAAAGAGGAGAGAAGAAAGACCCTGAGTTCAAAGCAATGCTCACAAAGTCTGCTGCAACCAGGCAGCAGTAACCAAGATCTATGCATTTGGAGAGGACATCTGTGGCAGTATCTGTGAAATTAACAGAGGTTTTTTAGTTTCTTTGCCACAGGGTCTTCCTAGGCTGTAGATAGGAAGAATTTAGAAGATTATGGACTGAATACAGGCCAACTAGACCATTCTTTTCTTTTTTTTTTCTTTCTTTCTTTGGCTTGGCTTCGCGGACGAAGATTTATGGAGGGGTATGTCCACGTCTGCTGCAGGCTCGGTGGTGACTGACAAGTTCGATGTGGGACAGGCAGGCTCAGTTGCAGCGGTTGCAAGGGAAAATTGGTTGGTTGGGGTTGGGTGTTGGGTTTTTCCTCCTTTGTTTTTTGTCAGTGAGGTGAGCTCTGCGGTCTTCTTCAAAGGAGGTTGCTGCCCGCCAAACTGTGAGGCGCCAAGATGCACGGTTGGAGGCGATATCAGCCCACTGGCGGTGGTCAATGTGGCAGGCACCAAGAGATTTCTTTAAGCAGTCCTTGTACCTCTTCTTTGGTGCACCTCTGTCTTGGTGGCCAGTGGAGAGCTCGCCATATAACACGATCTTGGGAAGGCGATGGTCCTCCATTCTGGAGACGTGACCCACCCAGCGCAGTTGGGTCTTCAGCAGCGTGGATTCAATGCTTGCAGACTCTGCCAGCTCGAGTACTTCAATGTTGATGATGAAGTCACTCCAATGAATGTTGAGGATGGAGCTGAGATAGCGCTGATTGAAGCGTTCTAGGAGCCGTAGGTGATGCCGGTAGAGGACCCATGATTCGGAGCTGAACAGGAGCGTGGGTATGACAATGGCTCTACATACGCTGATCTTTGTGTGTTTCTTCAGGTGGTTGTTTTTCCAGACTCTTTTATGTAGTCTTCCAAAGGCGCTATTTGCCTTGGCGAGTCTGTTGTCTATCTCGTTCTCGATCCTTGCATTAGATGAAATGGTGCAGCCGAAGTAGGTAAACTGGTTGACCGTTTTGAGTTCTGTTTGCCCGATGGAGATGTGGGGGGGCTGGTAGTCATGGTGGGGAGCTGGCTGATGGAGGACCTCAGTTTTCTTCAGGCTGACTTCCAGGCCAAACATTTTGGCAGTTTCCGCAAAACAGGACATCATGTGCTGGAGAGCTGGCTCTGAATGGGCAACTAAAGCGGCATCGTCTGCAAAGAGTAGTTCACGGACAAGTTGCTCTTGTGTCTTGGTGTGAGCTTTCAGGTGCCTCAGATTGAAGAGAGTGCCATCCGTGCGGTACCGGATGTAAACAGCGTCCTCATTGTTGAGGTCTTTCATGGCTTGTTTCAGCATCATGCTGAAGAAGATAGTAAAGAGGGTTGATGCAAGGACGCAGCCTTGCTCCACGCCGTTGTCAATGGAGAAGGGTTCGGAGAGCTCATTGCTGTATCTGACCTGACCTTGTTGGTTTTCATGCAGTTGGATAACCATGTTGAGGAACATGGGGGGGGGGGGGGGGGCGGGCATCCGAGACACTCTAGTATTTGCCAAAGCCCTTTCCTGCTCACAGTGTCGAAGGCTTTGGTGAGGTCAACAAAGGTGATGTAGAGTCCTTTGTTTTGTTCTCTGCACTTTTCTTGGAGCTGTCTGAGGGCAAAGACCATGTCAGTAGTTCCTCTGTTTGCGCGAAATCGACACTGTGATTCTGGGAGGACATTTTCAGCGACACTAGGTATTAGTCTATTAAGGAGAATCCTAGCGAAGATTTTGCCTGCAATGGAGAGCAGTGTGATTCCCCTGTAGTTTGAGCAGTCTGATTTCTCACCTTTGTTTTTGTACAGGGTGATGATGATGGTATCATGAAGGTCCTGAGGCAGCTTTCCTTGGTCCCAGCAGAGCATGAAAAAGTCATGCAGTTTGGTATGCAGAGTTTTGCCGCCAGCCTTCCAGACCTCTGGGGGGATTCCATCCATATTTGCTGCTTTGCCACTTTTCAGTTGTTCAATTGCCTTATATGTCTCTTCCCGGGTAAGGACCTCATCCAGCTCTAGACTCAAGGGCTGTTGAGAGAGCTGGAGTAGGGCGGATTCTTGGACTGAGCGGTTGGCACTGAAAAGAGATTGGAAATGTTCTGACCATCGAGTGAGGATGGAGATCTTGTCGCTGAGGAGGACTTCGCCGTCTGAGCTGCGCAGAGGGCTTTGGACTTGGGGTGAGGGGCCGTACACAGCCTTTAGTGTCTCATAGAAACCCCTGAAGTCGCCAATGTCGGAGCTAAGCTGGGTTCGTTTGGTGAGGCTAGTCCACGACTCATTTTGGATCTCCTGGAGTTTGCACTGAAGATGGCTGCATGCAAGACAGAAGGCTCATTTTTTCTCTGGCCAGGAAGACTTTGCAAGGTGAGCCTGGTGGGCATATCTAAATGAAATGTCCCTTAGAATGATCTAGACCATATTGAGTAGATAAAAGCATTTTTTTTTTCCCAACAGCTATCAGGCTCCTGAACCTACCCTAACCACACAAACCTTAAACGACTCCAACACCACTGTATATACAATTGTAAAGCCACAATTTTTATTGCTCTATGGTAACTGTGAATATTTATCATCTATCTTTTAAATTTAAATTTAGACATACCACACGGTATGTGGTACATTCATAAGTCTGTACCACCAAATTAACTTACACCCCCAGTACTTTTCAAAAGGTGGGTGAAAACCAGAGCCCCCGGGGAAAACCCACTCAGACACGTGGAGAATGTACAAACTCCTTGCAGACAGCATGGGATTCAAACTACGCCAACCACACCACCCTTATTTCTTTTTAATTTAATGTATACTGTTGTTTTTTTTTAAACAAAGCACCTATTCAGTTGAAACAAGGAAGAATTTTGGTGCGTTTCTACATTGTACACTATTTCTGATGATAAACTCATTTTATTATCATTGAATTCATTCTAAGGGACATTTCATTTAGATACAGAATAATCATGGAAGGTCAGTGTGGATTAGGTAAGGGAATTCCACCCTTGACTAACTTTGTTAATTTTTTTGAGAAAGCTATAAAGTGGAGCAATTGTGTTTGTGTGTTTGGTTTTAGCAAGATTTTTTATAAGGTTCTACATGGCACACGGATAATAAAATCAAAGTCCTTGGGATTGAAAGGAGCATAGCAAGTTTGGTCCAAAATTGGCTTTGTGATGAGAATCAATGGTATTGATTAATTGGAGCTTTGTGATTAGAATTGAATTTTGAAATGTTTATTGGCACATCTACAGTGAAAAGCTTTTTGTGCATGCTATACAAGCAAGTCAACCCATACTTTAGTGCAGCAAGATAGTGAAATTTTTTAAAAAAGTGTAAGCCATAGTGTTAATAGGAAAATGTGTAGGATGTGGAGATAAGTAGAGTTAGACAGTGCAGGGAAGTCTTTGAGGGGACCATTCATATGACTATGATAACAGCATGTCCTTGAATCTGGAGGATAATTTTTTCAAGCTCATTTATCTTCTGCCCAATGGAAGAGGGTGTAACTGGGGTGGGATGGATCTTTTAACATATTGGCAGCTTTCCTCAGGTAACAGGAGGTATAAATAAATAAAGTTAATGAAAGGGAGGTTGGTTTGCATCATGGCGTGAATTGTGTACACAATTCTCTGCAATTTCTTGTGCTCTTGGGCAGAGAAGTTTCCATACCAAGCTGTGATGCATCTGGACAGGATACTTTCTTTCATGTATCTGTAAAAATTGGTAAAAGACATTGGGAACCTGCTGAATTTCCTTAGGCTTCTGAGGAAGTAGAATATTTGATGTGCATCGATGTGATTGGATCAAGAAAGGTTCTTGGTAATGTTCACTCCTAGGAACTAGAAGCTCTCCACCATCATCTCCTTTACCAGTATTTGTTATGCCCAATTAATAATAGAAAGATCATACAGCTGACAAGCCAGGGAGAGTTACACTCACATTTTATACTAATCTACAACTGAGTTAGCATTTGGGGAAGCGATGTTTGCATGACAATGCCTTTTGCTTACGTTAGATGCCACTAAGTGTTAATAATCATGTCAGTGATCTTGGTTCCACTTACAATGCTTAACAAATAATTAACTTCTACAACTCCCCTTTCTCCAGTATTTAGGCTTGTTTGAAAAAGTGTCACATGAAAGGCCTGTCATGAACAGTGAAGCACATGAAATACAGGATTGTTGCTGCATGGATAGAAAACTAGCTAAATGACAGGAAACGGAGAGTCAAAGTAAAAAGTTGATTTTTGAACAGGTCAGTACAAGTCATGCTTAACATTTGTTAATGGTTTAGACTTTAGTGCACAATTTCCATATTTTCTAATGTGACAAACTTTGAAGCTTTGTGAGATTGAGGAGGATAAAAATAAAGGGGGTCATGGAAGAAATTCAATGATGGGAAATTATACGTGTTAAATTTTGGCAGAAAGAGTAAGAAGTGGCAATATAAATTGGAGAGCTCAGAGAACATAGTTAAAGAAACATAGGGTACTGATTTAAATGAATAGAGGCACAGAGTACATGGGCTATGAGCTGATGAACCCATATAAAACAGTGGCTAACCAGAATATGTGCATTATATCTGATTTGGGTGCCATGTTTTTGGAAAGATGTACACGCAGAAGAGGAGCATTTGGGATGGCGCAGGGAACAGAGCAGTTAGTGCACCTCTATTACATCACCGGTGAGCTGGGTTCGAATCTGGCCTGTCTATAAGGAGTTTGTATGTTCTCCCTATGTCTTCATGGGTTTCCTTCCACCCTTGATAATTGGGCTACTTGGGCAGCATTTGTTCATGGGCTGGAAGGGCCTATTATCTTGTGTATGTCTGAATTTAAATTTGGATGACAGCACCAGAGAAGTTGAGTTGTTCTCAGAACAGAAGGAGTTTGCAAAGAAAACTGAAGGACTCTAAATTATTTTAAGCCATGAAGGATACAGCCAGAGTAGAATATGAAAAACTGATCCCATTGGAGAAAGGATTGAAACACAAAAGTCTGCAGACACTATAATTTAGTGAAAACACCAAGAAGAAGGGTTGAAGCCAAAAACATCATTTATATTCCTTTACCTTCTATGGACAATGAGAGACCTGCTGAGTTCCTCCAGCATTTCTGTGTTTATAACCATTGGAGAGAGGTCCAAGAAACAAGGAACTCAGAATGAAGGTGATTGATAAAAGAACCAAAGAGACATGAGGAAATCATTTTTTTACACTGGGTGTGATTTGGTCTATAATGCAACACCAGGAGTAGGAATGGAGGCAGACTCAATAGCACATTCAAAAGGAAGAAGGATAAGCACCTGAAATGAAGGCATTTATAGGGCATGAGGAAAGGACGTCAGTGTGAAACTGTCTGATATGGAATCATTGGTAGGAATTGTAACCATTTTGTGATTCAATGATTCATTTTTAAAATGTTTTTATTTTTCACACTATGAACCATATTGACCAAAATACACACAAACATTTCCCTCTTGAATATACAGTGTAATTTTCTCCCCTTTTTCCCCCTCCCTTCCCTCCCTCCTTCCCACCCCCTCCCCACCCACTAAACGTTCAACATATAAAATACATTAAACCCATTAAACAATGTCATCACACAATGAAAATAAACAAGAAAATCATGTCATCTACTTTTACACACTGGATCAGTTCATTTTGTCTTCTTTTTATTCTGTCATTTTAGGGGGTGGAGGTCCGTGGTAAGACCTCTCTGTTGTGTTCCATGTACGATTCCCAAATTTGTTCGAATACTGTGATGTTATTTCTTAAATTATATGTTATTTTTTCCAGTGGAATACATTTATTCATTTCTATGTACCATTGCTGTATTCTCAGGCTATTTTCTGATTTCCAGGTTGACATTATACATTTTTTTGTTACAGCTAAAGCTATCATAAAAAATCTTTTTTGTGCTTCATCCAAATCGAGGCCAAGTTCTTTACTTCTTATATTACTTGGAAGAAATATCTCTGGATTTTTAGGTATGCTATTTTTGTGATTTTATTTAATACCTGATTTAGATCTTCCCAAAACTTTTCCACTTTCTCACATGCCCAAATTTCATGTACTGTTGTTCCCGTTTCCTTCTTACAGCGAAAACATCTATCTGATAGTTGGGTCCCATTTATTTAACTTTTGGGGCATGATGTATAGCCTGTGTAACCAATTATATTGTATAATGCGTAACCTCGTGTTCATAGCTCTGGAGTATAGCTTTCCCCATGTTTCATTCTTTATCTTTAGATCTTGTTCCCACTTTTGTTTGGGTTTACAGCTTATTTCATCGTTCTCTTTCTCTTGCAGTTTGATGTACATGTTTGTTATAAATCTTTTAATTATCATTGTGTCTGTAATCACATATTCAAAACTGCTTCCTTCTGATAACCTCAGCCTGCTTCCCAATTTGTCCTTCAAGTAGGTTTTCAGTTGGTGGTATGCAAACATTGTACCATGAGTTATACCATATTTGTACTTCATTTATTCAAAAGATAATAAATTATTTCCCAAAAAGCAATTTTCTATTCTTTTGATCCCTTTTCTCTCCCATTCTCTAAAGGAAAGGTTATCTATTGTGAAAGGGATTAGTTGATTTTGCGTCAATATTAATTTTGGTAGTTGGTAATTTGTTTCTTTCCTTTCTACGTGAATTTTCTTCCAAATGTTGAGCAGATGGTGCAGTACTGGTGAATTCCTATGTTGCACCAGCTTTTCATACCACTTATATAGTATATGTTCAGGTACCTTCTCCCCTATTTTATCTAGCTCTAATCTGGTCCAATCTGGTTTTTCCCTTGTTTGATCAAAATCTGATAGGTATCTTAATTGTGCTGCTCTATAATAATTCTTAAAGTTTGGTAGCTGTAAGCTCCCTTATTTGTACCATTCTGTTAATTTATCTAGTGCTATCCTCAGTTTCCCCCTTTCCATAAGAATTTCCTTATTATTTTCTTTAGCTCATTGAAGAATTTCTCTGTTAAGGGAATTGGTAACGATTGAAATAGGTATTGTAATATGAGTATTCCTTCTCCTTTGGGTGTTGTCTCCTCCATATATCCAAAAGTTGCATTTCTTGCATCAATTTAACCATAAATTTGGCTACTTTGTTCTTTCTGCTAGTCTTTTTTCCAGTTTTATCCATCTTTGAGTCCAAATTAAGGTTAATGTCTCCTCCTATCAGTATATTACCCTGTGTATCTACAATCTTCAAAAAGATATCTTGCATAAACTTTTGATCCTCTTCATTAGGTGCATATACATTGAGCAAATTCAAAAATTCTGAATATATCTGACACTTTATCATCACATACCTCCCTGCTGGATCTATTATTTCCTCCTCTATTTTGATTGGTACATTTTTATTGATTAATATAGCTACTCCTCTGGCTTTTGAATTATATGATGTTGCCGTTACGTGCCCTACCCAGTCTCTCCTTAATTTCTTGTGTTCCACTTCAGTTAGATGCGTTTCCTGCATGAATGCTATATCATTTTTTTCTTTCTTCAGTAAATTTAACAGCCTCTTCTTTTTGATTTGCTTATGTATTCTGTTAATATTTATAGTCATATAGTTCAACATGGCCATTTCATACTTTGTTTACCTCTCATTTCCGCTTCCACATCACCACCTTTCCCCCATATCCATTTCTGTTTTCTTTTTTTGAACGCACTGTAAGACAACACTTCTAAAACATAAAATATTTCCACTATTCCCACATCTAAAATTCCCTTAACCCCAAATGTCCCCCCCCCCTCTCTGAGTTGCCCCTTGTCCCTTGCTGTGCAACCACAACTCCCCTCTCCATTTGGATTGCGAACCCGCTCGCAAGTGTCAACTGATTTCGCAGTGACTCTTATTCTCTCCCACCCAACCCCCTCCAGAAAAGACTTTTATCTTCACATATAACAAAGCTAACCCTCTTTCCCCCCCCCCACTTCCTTTCTTCCCTTTTCTTTCGCTCCTTTAGTTCTTACTTATACATTATTTTTTCTTCTTTATATGAAGTTTGTCGTCATTCTTTGTTCTTGTTACATCTCTTCATCTCTCTTTCTGTCTTTCAGGCGTTCTGCAAATTCTCGTTTTGCTGTCCCATGATAACTATTTTAAGCACTGCTGGGTACCTTAACATAAATTTATAGCCTTTCTTCCATAGCATTGATTTTGCTGTGTTAAACTCCTTCCTCTTCTTCAGGAGCTCAAAACTTGTGTCTGAGTAGAAACAATTTTTTTGACCTTTGTATTCCAGTGGTTTTTTTTGTCTTCTCTCAATTCTTTTCATTGCCTTCTCCAGTATATTTTCTCTTGTTGTATATCTCAGGAATTTTAATAAAATGTATCTTGGTTTTTGTTGTGACTGTGGTTTTGGGGCTAATGTTCTTTATGCCCTTTCTATTTCCATTCCTTCCTGCATTTCTGGCATCCCCAGGACTTTGGGGATCCATTCTTTTATAAATTCTTTTGTATCTTTGCCTTCTTAATCTTCCTTAAGGCCCACTGTCTTTATATTGTTTCTCCTACTATATTTTTCCATTATATCCATCTTCTGAGCTAACAACTCCTATGTTTCTTTAACTTTTTTATCACTTTCTTCCAATTTTCTTTTTAAGTTGTTCACTTCCATTTCTACAGCTGTTTCTCGTTCTTCCACATTTTCTAATCTTTTCCCTATTTTTGTTATGACCAGTTCTATTCTACTCACTTTTTCTTCTGTACTTCTCATTTTTCTTTTTATTTCACTAAATTCTCGTGTCTTAATGCTTTCATATGTTCTTGAAATTTTTTTTTATCTATGTACTGTTCATTCATTTTACCTTCTATTTCTCTGTGCAGAGCTTGGTGTTCTCCTTCTTCTTCTTCTGTGTCTACTCTTGGGTTTGTGTTTTCTATTTCTCTTCCTTGTATCTGTGTCTCTTCTGACTTTCTTGTTGAGCTGCTTGTCTCACTTTGTGGGTATTTTTTTTATGGTGTCTTGATGTTGGTCCTCTTCTTCTGGGCTGGTTATCTGTTGTGTCTCTGGTTTCCTTTTTTCATTCTCACCCCTCCTGTTCCCGTTATTTTCTGTATCTTCCAGCTGGGAGCCCTGCTGTCGGGTCTCTCTCAGCTGGACCCCCTCCCATCGGTGTTGTCTTTATCGTGTGCATCGCACATGTGCAGTTGTGCACCTCTGTTTGGCTCCATGAGCCATCTTTGCAGTCCTACGTTGGATGGGTCACGACCCTGCAGGGTCTCCACTGACCTCAGGGAGTGGGCTCCTCTTTCCACAGCAGGTCCCTGCTTCTTCGTACAGGTAAGGCCTTCACCTTTCTCTTCTGGCGTCTTTCTTTCTTCTTTTCTTCCCGTTATTTTTGGCTTTTCTTTCTTTGGTGCCATTTCCTCCACACCTTTATTTTTTATTTGTTGTGATTTGTGTGTCTGGGGCTTTGTTTTTTCCTCACTTTTTTCCTTCTTTTCTGGAGAGGGCTGGTATTCTCCTTCCGGCCACTACTCCATCACGTGACTCCCTCCTGATTCAATGATTCTTAAAGGAGAAGGTGGAATTGAAAGAAAAATGTCATCATTGAACACAACATGGTCAAAGACCACAATATAATTCATAATTGACATAATTTTCCAAATTATGTGTCAAATATAACAAAACAATTGTGGCTTTAGGTAATAGGAAAATCACTTTGGATTGAGGTGAAGAAATCTATAAGCAGCCATCTGTTCCTCTTTGTCACTAAGACATCACTTGAAACCAATTGACAATGCACTTGATGTAATTTATAAATGTGTCATGTCATGAAACTACAAGCAACAATTTCTGCAAAGTCTTTTTTTGATAACTAAGAACCTTTATTCTGTACGTGCAGGGAAGAGCTGAAAACCAAATTCAGTGGGTCATCAAACACCTCTCCATCATGTTCTTTTATTGCTGATCACTAATTCAGTCAAACAAATGTCAGCCATATTGACAAAACAGTCTTTCATTGTCGCATCCACCATATGTTCAGTTCAGACAAACACCACCAATATTTCTAACCATTCTTGTCAAACATAAGCCAACTTAACATATCAGAATGCTTTAATAAATGTAATTGACTTATTTTAGAAATAACTGCCAGGATTTTGTTTGGGAGAAAGATAAGGAAGTTTGTATAGTGTCTGACTATATCAAATCTGCGGAGTCTGATGGTGCAATCCTGCTCCTTCAAAACCTGTGAAAAAGGCCTTTGTGATGTTCTCCAGCTGTGCCACTGGAAGGTATCGATAATGTTGTTGCATCATTCACATTCTGTCTAGTTCAGTACTGAATTAGAATAGTACTAATGACGTTAAATATATCTTCAAATTGATGCCTGTCCTCACTTAAGTAAATGTTACTGCGGTAATAGTAGCTATGGCAACCTGGTAGTAGATCAGTACCCTCCCCCCACTGGGAAATAAGTTTGCATTGATGAAGTTACTGAACCAGCAGCCAGAGCTCTGGATCATTAATCAAAAGGTCTATTTGAATTCCACCATGGCAGCTGGGAAATTAAATTCAAATAACTAAATAAATCTGGAACAATAACTGTTGTATTGTTGAAAAATGCTTTCTAGGTCATTAATGCCCTTCAGAGAAAAAAGTCTTCTCTCCTAACCTAGTCTGACCAATATGTGACTCAAGACCCTCCATGAGATTGACTTTTAACCACCTATTAAATTGAAGGACAGTTGGGTTGTTCAGTTGCCATTGCTGAATTTCTCAGGCATCCCACCCATCCCTATTTCCGTAATCTGCTCCAGGCCCTGAGAATTGCTAGATGCATAATAATTGTTCTATTTATCCCCATTCCTTTGGCTCTAACATCAAAAGTTGGTTTCAGCCATATAAACCTAATCCTGAAATTCATCGCTTGAATTTCTTCAGTGCTTATGCTCTTTTAGAAGCCCCTTAAAACCAACCTCTGGCCAAGCTCTTTCTTTCTTTTATGTTGAGTCAATTTGTTCCAATTACACTCCTCTGAAATGCATTGAAAAATATTACCTTTTTGGAACCATCAAATCAATGAAATCTGCTGCTGCTGTTAAAATGCAAGGAGAAAAACAGTTTCCAATCTTGCATTTTTTTTGTTGAAGTAGACAGCTAAATTCAGAGCTCTGAAAGAGATCTATTGGGCATCATCAATATTTCATAGCTTCTCCATAAAATGCGGACAACTAATTGCAGTCTCAGCAAAATTATAGGAGTAAATATGTTTAAGTACATCCTGGATCCATGCTCAAATGACATTTTAATAAACATTTGTGTCCTTTGAGGAAATAATTGAGGAATACTGACAAATTTCATTTTACAACCAGTCGGTGCTCAGGTGACAGAGCAGCTTTCTTACAATTGATGGGGATGAAAAAAAGTGTTTCTGTTTTCCATTGAAAAATAGGAAGAGACATTTAGCTACCTATCTCCCATACTACAGAGCCCTAATTGTGGCTGAGCTCATATTAAATTAAAAGGATTTTTCAGACATTCTGGTATTCAGAGGCTGGGTGGTCAATGTCCGCTCCTTATTTTGTTTTGACAGGTGATGGGCTATGTTGGGCTCATGCAGTTTCCTGTTTTGAACATATTAAAATAATGCTGCTTTAAAAGGAGCAGGCACTAAATTTGTCTCCATTAAACAATTCTTGTATTGGTACTGCCAAGTCAATGCCTCGAAGTAAAAAGTGTCTCTCTTGTCTGAGTATTCTTGGAACAACACATAGATGCAATTCGTCCATCCTGCCTTCCAATTTTTTGCCCCTCCCACAACTGAAATACATTTGAGTGTCACTGTCAAGTAGGCAGCGGACTCGAATGGGATGATTTAAAATAGAAAAATGATTCAAGTGTCTTGGTTTAGCATCTTATGCTCATTGAATATACTAGTTCATGTCAAAACAAACAGCATTGAGCTTATAGAAAGGCATGATTGTGGGTGAGAGACAGCAGGGAGGTACTTTACCAGTTTTGTGCCCTGCCCAAGTTGTTCTGTTTTCAAGTTTTCAGGTACAATTTAGTGTAAGGAAGAGAAAAGCAGGTCCTTGGTTAACAGTGGGGAGAAAACAATAGGTGTTGATTGAGGGGATAGGGAAAGGCTGGATCAAGAAGCAGTTGAGAAGTGAGGCTAAGATTACAGTTTGGGCATATGTTAAGAGTTGTGAAGTTGTCCTAACAAGGAGAGTCTGAGGGAGGAAATTGGAGGATGATGTGGAGAGCTTAAACAACATTGTCAATGGTTTTTTTAAATCTACATGACATATTTAAGAGAGGATTAACATCGTGGACTCTTTATCACATGTCAGGTAAAAATGATTTCCTTTTCTAACACAAATCAGTTTATATTTTCTCCCGTGTCCACATGGGTTTCCTTTGGGTGTTCCTGTTCCCTCCCACCCCTCAAAAATGTATGGATAATGTAGGTGAATTGGTGTACCTGGGAGGCACAGCTGTTTGTTAATATGCTGGTAATGACAGGATTCAAGAGAAGAGGTTATAACAATAACTATTTACTACTATTTACATGCAAGTGGGAGCTCTGTACATGGTGACCGTACCATGCCTGGACTCCATTGAACTCAAACCTGCTGATCCGGAGCTTGTGCATGAGCAGACTGCTATTGCAAATACGGAGGCTGCAATGCGATTGTAGCGGGTGCTAAACGACCAGTCTGCATCCTCTTTCTTTAGTAACCCCCAACGTAAAACAGTTCGCAAGTTAGCATTACACAATGAACACCACCGATGTGGATCAGTCTTTGTACTTGGGGTTCGGTTTGCAGATGAACCTGGAGCATGTCCTGTAATAGCCCTCTATGTAGGTATAGGCCTGTGGTACCTCAGTCTGAGAATGTGCACTGTCCATTATCTCAGGTGTGGCTACTGAGGGACTACCACTATCTTTAAGCTCAAGTCCTGTATTCTGGTTCAGAGTCTCATCAGGATCGCATTGAACTGGGACCGCTTCCTTACAGGAAGGATGTGTCATCGGTTTCTCCTGTACACCTTCCCTTCTGATCGGACTAGGTATGACCTCGGCTCCTTTCTGGCAGCTTTTTTCTATCATGCCAGTCTGGTCATAGCCCTGCGGAGTTTGCATCCTGACAACTTTTCCCCTGTCAACGGCTCAAGCAGTTGGCTTGCCTTGTTATAGCATTCCTTTTGTGACAGTCTTTTGCTCAACAGCTGGGCCTTGATGTCCTGTGGATTTCTCATTTGGGGCTCCAGAAGCTTCCTTGCCACAAGTAAGGTCGTGCACATCTGTCTCGACATCAGTCTCTGTGCTGGAGACCCAAGTGTGGCGTCCTAAGCTATGTTCCTCAGGTTAAGCAAATTGAGGAATATGTCAATTTTCTCCCTGTAGGACTTTTCCATGAGCCGTTTCGCACTTCTTACAGCTCTCTTAGCCAACCCATTAGACTGGATATTCTGGGCTGCTGGTAATGTGAGTGAAGTCCCACTCTGCTGTGAAGTCCTTACATTTTTGGCTCATAAATTGTCTGATAACAAGGTGTGTGATGCTCCATTCACTGAGAAGTCCCTTTTCAACTTGATGATGACTGTGTAGAATTAGCATCACATAATAGGTCTATTTCGTACCACCCCGAATACAAATCAACCAACACTAGGTATTGCTGACATCGCCACTCAAAAATGTCAGTTGCCACAGTTGACCAAGGCAAGTCTGGAACCGGATGAAGTTATAATGGTTCCTTCTGCTGGTGTGGCTTAGTGCTGTTGCACACTGAGCATGTTGCACCTCTTGGTCGATGTTCTCGGTCATCCCAGGCCAAAAGACTATGTCTCTCACCCTCTGCTTGTTGCCTCTGCACCCGGATGTCCTCTGTGCAGGATGTTGACATATGTCTTCTGCAACGAGTTGGGAATCTTAACTCTCTGGCCTTTCATTATGATCCCTTCCTCGAGCAGTTCGTCACTGAACGGTAAGTAGGGGTGCACTGCTGGTGGCAGACTGCACTGATGGCCAACCATCCTTAATGAAAGTGCCAAGGGTCTTTAAAGTATTGGCCTATGCCATGTGTTTCTTTAGCTCCTCCAGATGAGATGAGGATATGTGAGTGACTGTCATTACATTGAAATTGTCCTCCTCCTCAACCTGTTGGACAGTGGAGTCTCTGGGGTCACGAGACAGTGTGTTGGCTAGGTGCATCTCTTTTCCGCACATGTATACCAGGGTGATATTGTATTTCTGAAGCCTGAGCATCATCCTCTGTAACCTCGCTGGTGCTGTGTGTATGGACTTCTTCAATATTGTGCCCAGGGGTTGGAGATTGCTCTCTATGATCACTGGCTTACCATAGATGTAGTCATTAAACTTGGGACAGGCAAAAACCACTGCCAACAGTTATTTTTCGATATACATGTACCTGGTCTTTGTATTGGTGAATGACTGTGAAGCATACGCCACTGGCTTTCCACCTTGCAAGTATGCTGCACTGAACCCATACTGTGAGGCGACACAGGTCAGTATTACTGGATTTATGATGTTGTAATATGACAAAACTGGTGGGCATGACATGTGCTTTTTTAAATAGTCAAAAGCATTCTGTTGCTGCTCGTGCCAAGTCCATTCCATGTCCGTATGCGTAAGCTGTTTCAATGGAGCCATGAATTCACTTGACTTTGGGATGAACTTGCCCAGGCAGTTAACCATACCAAGATACCTCTGTAAGTCTGCAACATCCCCCAGCACCTCGCTGATTGCCTTAGTTTTCGAGGACTCCACTTTCAAGCCTATGCTGGAAAAAACGTGGCCAACATAGCTGACCTGGTTCAGCCAGAACCTGCACTTGAGGGGGTTGGGCCTCAGATTCACCTTTCTGGCATGATTGAGCACTTTCTTTAAATTGGCATTGTGTTCCTCTACGTTCTTGCCACCCATGACTATGCCATCGACTATGATGGCACAGGGATACCCAGCAAAAATCTGTTCCATGGATCTCTGGAACACTTCACTGGCCGAATTAATTCCAAATGGCATCCGCAGAAATCTGGACCCACTGAAACAAGTGCTGAACGTGATCATTAATGATGATTTGTCGTCAAGCGTGATCTGCCAAAAGGAGTTCTTAACATCTAGGACTGAGAATACAGTTGCGGCAGCCATTTGTGCAGCAACTTCTTCCACGGTGCACATCGGATGGTGTGGTCTCTTCAGGGCTGTGTTGAGGTCCCGCGGGTTAATGCATATCCGGATTTCTCGCCCGTCCTTGTTGGTGGTTACTATGGAGGACACCCATTTGCTCGGCTCTGAATCCAGAGTAATTACATCCAATTCCTGCATTCTGTCCAGCTTAGCCTTGACTTTGTCCTTCAAGGCCACAGGTTTGCAATGCGCTGGAGAAACCACAGGTCTCACTTCCGGGTTGAGCCTCATGGAATACGTTACTGGCAGCCTCATAAGCTCGTCTAGAAATCGGTGTATTCCGAGAAAATTTTCTGAGACAAATTATTTTCTAAATGAGACAAGTCCCATGCCCATACATGAACTTTGGCCAAGCAGAGGCACCACATCCTCATGGACAATGAAGAACATCTGTAAATGTAACTGTCCTTGTATGTAGCACCACAGCTTCATCATGCCAATGGTTTTGATCTTGCTCCTCCAATATGCCATTAGACTTGTTGATTTGATGCATGGCTTGATCTGTTCCCCTTTTCTTAGTCAACTGAATGTCTTCTCCAACATGACGTTGTACTTAGCTCCTGTGTCGACTTTCATTTCTGCTGCCTTGCCATTGACCTTTATGGTTATGAAAGCTTCATTGTTTCCCCTAATCCTAATCCTTGACAACCCATCGATGAAATATGTTTCTTCTGTGTTGCTTTCATCCTGTTCAGGCTCTAGTTGGTCAATTGTCCTTCTAGGTCTAGGCCTAGAACTGATCTACTGTCTGGATCTGCAGTATCTTTTGAAATGGTTCCACTTTCTGCAGGCTTGACGTGGCTGACTGAAAGCTGGACACATTTCCTTTCATATGAATTGATTGATTCATCATGTTAAATATGTGCTTTTCCATCGTGATATTTGTCTGTGGGTTGCACATTTCTCTAAATTTATTTTTCAAGCATTCAGGGTCCATTCTTGATTCTGCCCTTCATTTGCCTAAATGAATGATCTCTCCCTCTCTAAGCCTTCTGGCCCACCAAATTTAATAAAATGTACATTCTGGTGTAGACAGGCTTGTCACTATGTGCCGCTGTGATATATATACACACACACACATATATGTGTATATAACAACAATGAAGACGCTGTTTACATCCGGTACCGCACAGATGGCAGTCTCTTCAATCTGAGGCACCTGCAAGCTCACACCAAGACACAAGAGAAACTTGTCCGTGAACTACTCTTTGCAGACGATGCCGCTTTAGTTGCCCATTCAGAGCCAGCTCTTCAGCGCTTGACGTCCTGCTTTGCGGAAACTGCCAAAATGTTTGGCCTGGAAGTCAGCCTGAAGAAAACTGAGGTCCTCCATCAGCCAGCTCCCCACCATGACTACCAGCCCCCCCACATCTCCATCGGGCACACAAAACTCAAAACGGTCAACCAGTTTACCTATCTCGGCTGCACCATTTCATCAGATGCAAGGATCGACAATGAGATAGACAACAGACTCGCCAAGGCAAATAGCGCCTTTGGAAGACTACACAAAAGAGTCTGGAAAAACAACCAACTGAAAAACCTCACAAAGATAAGCGTATACAGAGCCGTTGTCATACCCACACTCCTGTTCGGCTCCGAATCATGGGTCCTCTACCGGCACCACCTACGGCTCCTAGAACGCTTCCACCAGCGTTGTCTCCGCTCCATCCTCAACATCCATTGGAGCGCTTACATCCCTAACGTTGAAGTACTCGAGATGGCAGAGGTCGACAGCATCGAGTCCACGCTGCTGAAGATCCAGCTGCGCTGGATGGGTCACGTCTCCAGAATGGAGGACCATCGCCTTCCCAAGATCGTGTTATATGGCGAGCTCTCCACTGGCCACTGTGACAGAGGTGCACCAAAGAAAAGGTACAAGGACTGCCTAAAGAAATCTCTTGGTGCCTGCCACATTGACCACCGCCAGTGGGCTGATAACGCCTCAAACCGTGCATCTTGGCGCCTCACAGTTTGGCGGGCAGCAACTTCCTTTGAAGAAGACCGCAGAGCCCACCTCACTGACAAAAGGCAAAGGAGGAAAAACCCAACACCCAACCCCAACCAACCAATTTTCCCCTGCAACCGCTGCAATCGTGTCTGCCTGTCCCGCATCGGACTTGTCAGCCACAAACGAGCCTGCAGCTGACGTGGACTTTTTACCCCCTCCATAAATCTTCCTCCGCGAAGCCAAGCCAAAGAAAAAAAAAAAATATATATATATATATGTATATATATACACACACACACACATATATATATATATATATATATATATCATACTCTTCTTTGAAAAAATAACTGGGTCGGGTCATCTGAATCCATCTGACATGGGAGCTGCTGCAACATGGTCTGGTTCCTCACTTGCAAGTCAACCAGGAAGCCTCAAGCCGGGGACGTTCGCCATCTCACTTTTGATACCATGTTTGTTGATATGGTAGTAATGACACGACTCGAGAGGAATCATTGTAACAATAACTATTTACGACTACTTACAGGTCAGTGGGACCTCTGTAAATGGTGGCCGTACCATGCCTGCACTCCGTTGAACTGCAGCCTGCCGATCCAGAGCTCGCGCATGCACAAACCACTACTGCGAGTACGGTAGCTGCAATGCATTTGCAGTGGGTGCCAAGCGATTGGTCTACAAAGGCTTTGTGGGTAGGAAGAGCCTGTTAAAGTGCTGTATATATAAATTTAAAACAATATCTCAACTCTTCATGCTTGAGGATCACTGGCAACTGAATAGGAGGTTTAAGTACATTTCTGTACGAGTGGCCCATGTTATTCTTTAGACTTGAAAGTATAAATCAATTCTTTATTAAAATATGGACTGTACACCACTTGAAATCACTTGCACAGCTCAAATGCCTTCTGCCCATATGCATAGATGGTCAAGAACAAATTGTAGAAGCCATCCACCCTAGGAAATCATATTTTTGGATTAAATTCCCTCAGGGAGCATATAAAAATATTGTACTTCTTCAAAGCATGTCTTAAGCACCACCATTTCTAAGAGCTTCTATCCACTTAAAAAATTAAATTATGTTGACCGGGCAGCACCATGGTCTTGTGTTTCCAGAGACACAAGCCTGAAACTATAGACTAGTACTGAGTGAGGGATCTTTCAAACAAGGTGAAAAATCAAAGACGCAATTCCTCTTCTGCATAGCTGTAAAATATCCCAAGCACTAAAATTTAGACAAGCAATCATATTTTTTCTGGTGCCTGAGCCAATATATATCCCTGAACATATATCAAAAAAACAATTTGTTTATGGGATGAGGATACACTGGCAAGGCCAGCATTTATTTCCTATCGCAAATTGATAGTGTGCAACTTGCCAGACCACTTCATGGGGTAGTTAAGTTTCAACAATGTGATTTCCTGTATAATCAGTTGAAAATCCATTTGGGGAGATTTCATTCTCGAATGAGCAAGATGGTGAAGCTTTCATTCCAAATTTCTGAGATTGAGAAAGATACTCCCTCAAAGGATGTGACCTTTGTTAGTTTCACAAGGCATCGCTGGTTAACTGGGTACACTTGAGAAACCGTAGACACAGGAATATGGAGGAAAGAACAAACAATCTGCTGGAGGAACTCAGTGGGTGGAACAACATCAGCAAATAATGGTCAATGTTCAAGGCCGGAAGATCAATCTTGCATATAGTTTCTGCCCCTAAACGTTGATCATTTTCCTCTCCCACTGATGCTGCTCTACCTGCTGAATTCCTCCAGCAGATCATTTGATTTTTTAAATCCCAGATTGATTTCTTATTCCATGCAGATTATTGTCAGTACTGTTAAAATTAAAAATCTAAATGAACTACCATCTTGGCTATGTCTGAATAATTTTTAAAAATGTAGTCAATTTCCATTTAATAATCCATTCACAGTTCAGCAGTGCCTCTCTGAGTTCAGTCATTGTGTTTTGTGCAGTCACCTGACTACAGGGTAATGTTAGTGACAAAAAAAATCACATTTCTTAAAGGAACTGTCCAAATAAAGATTACCACAATGTGCTCTTACTGAAAAGGCTGGCATTTGTTGTTCGTCACTTGTAGCCTTGAGATGATGCAGGTGAGATGATCTTCAAACCAATGTATAACATGAAAAACAGATACAAAGCCAGTAAGTCATTTCTACTTGTTTGCTAAAAATCAACAGGCCAATTTGTTTTAAATAACCATTAATTCTATCACAAATGGCTAAAGAAATAAGATCTATCTTCTTGTAGTTTGGAAGAATGAGTATTGATCTTGAAACACAAAATCCCTGGAGCAAGATAAGGCTGATGCCAAATTATTTACATAGAGGTTAATCTCAAATGAGAGGACATAGTTGGAAGATTAGCATGCAGATATTTAAAGCTGAGGCCTGTAGGATCGCAGAGGGTAGTGAATCTTTGAAATTCTCTCTCCCAGAGACTGTGGAGGCTAGATCAATGGAAGTATTTAAAGGGGAAGTAAATAAATTTTGAAAGATCAGGGATTGAGCACCATGGGGAACTGGCATATAAGAGGACATGAGACCAAGGGGAAGTCAATCAAGATCATATTGAATGGCAAGAAAAACCTCAGAGGCCAAATGTACAATTTCTGCTGGTATGTTTTTATGTTTCTCACACTGTGGCAGTATGCTTTACTGAAAATTAGTTATTTTCATCTTGCTAAAAAGTTGGAAATATTTTTCTTTTTCATTCTCAAGGTGTTTAAGTTCAAGTTTATCATTATCTGTCAGTACATATGTCGACAAAACAGAAATTTTCTGGACCACAGTGCACACACATACTCAGTACGTAATATTCATAATTTATATACATTAAAAAATTGAAAATAAATATATATAAATATTTTGGAATGATTTACTCAGTTACAGGATACTGTTCATCAATCTCACGGGCTGCAAGAAGAAATTATTTCCCAGCCAGGCAGTCCTGATTTTGATGCTCCTGTACCACCTTCTTGATGGTAGTGGGTCAAAGATACTGTGTGTTGAATGGAAAATATGTGCCATAATTCTATGAGCCCTATTTAAGCAATGCTCCCAGTAAATGTCATCAGTAGAGGAAAGGAAGACTCCAGTGATCTTCTCGGTCATTTTGATAATCATCTGCATTGACTTCTGGTCTGATGCTTTGCAGCTACCATAACTCAATTGTGGTCCTGTGATAAATTGTCAAAATGGGGATTGGCAGCTTTTCCCTCCTCAACCTCCTTAGGAAATGAAAACGCTGCTGTGCCTTCCTGACAAATAAGGAGATGTTGTGGGTCCAGGATAAGCCGTCCTTTATATCCACGCCAAAGAACTATGGGCTCTCCACTCTCTCCATGACAATGTGGCGGCACGCCACCACGGAGATCGAGCCAGCACATCGCAAGGTGCATGCGGTAGTCAACAGCAGCATAACACACTGAAACACACCCCTTAACACTGCAAACCAGCGCGGTTGAAAGCTGGAGCAGTACAAGACCAGTAGCCCAGATTAATACAGGCTGGGGAAGAAGGGTATTTACATGCAAGAATGCTCCCGCCCATTATTGTTATTCATGCAGCTGACGTCAGCCAATCGAACAAATGGCAGGAACTCCAATTGTATAAAAGGAGCCTTTCCGGCCTCAATAAATCTCAGAGCTTAACCTCCCACACTGCGAGTTTACGTCTTTCTTTGTTGCAGTCAGCTACAACAGAACCATTAAATAAAAGCGGCACTCTTGGAGAGACTGCAATGGCAGGGCTACTGTTGGTGAGAACCCAGAGAGAAGGGGGAGCCAAGATATGGTGCTCCCCCGAAGGGTCCTATTGCCCAGTCCCATCACTGACAGCTCCATATAAACTTAAATGGCCTGTTAAAGAAGCCAATGGCATTTTATTTAAAACTCTGCAACTGTGGAGTCTGAGAAGTGGCACGAGAGGTTGCAGACTATGGGGTGCAGAAGACTGGCGCAGGGCACCAGTAATAGGAAGAACAACCCCCCCCCCTCGCTGAGAGAGAGAAGCAGAGGAGACAACCCTAAGGATTGTGACCACAGTGGTGGACCACAATCATCTCAAGCACTCAGGCTTTTGTTCTCATACCATTTTACCCAACATCCTGCCTGAAAGCTGACTCATTATTGTTGACAATGTGGCCAACTACTGTTGTATAATCCTCAAACTCGACATTAGAACTAAATTTGGCAATGTAATTGTGAGTCTGCAGCATGAATGATAGTGGACTGAGCACACAGCTCTGAGGTTTGCCACTGTTCAGCGTGAAGAGACGAGATTCTGCTACCAACCTGGACTAACTAAAGTCTTTTGGCCAAGAAGTCCAGAATCCAGTTGCAGAAAGGGGTAAGTCCCAGTGAAGACAGTTTACCTACCAGACACTGAGGTATGATCGCGTCGTGCGCTGAGCTGAAGTCAATGGCATATGAGACATCTTTCTCTAGGTGGGCCAGGATGGAGTATTGGGTCAAGGTTAAAGCATCATCTGTGGATCAGTTTAGATGGCAGGCAAACTGGAATGGTTCCAATGTCACTGGCAGGTGTGATTTCATGCGTCTCATTCTTCTTTGGCTTGGCTTCACGGACGAAGATTTATGGAGGGGGTAAAAGTCCACGTCAGCTGCAGGCTCGTTTGTGGCTGACAAGTCCGATGCGGGACAGGCAGACACGGTTGCAGCGGCTGCAGGGGAAAATTGGTGGGTTGGGGTTGGGTGTTGGGTTTTTCCTCCTTTGCCTTTTGTCAGTGAGGTGGGCTCTGCGGTCTTCTTCAAAGGAGGTTGCTGTCCGCCAAACTGTGAGGCGCCAAGATGCACGGTTTGAGGCGTTATCAGCCCACTGGCGGTGGTCAATGTGGCAGGCACCAAGAGATTTCTTTAGGCAGTCCTTGTACCTTTTCTTTGGTGCACCTCTGTCACGGTGGCCAGTGGAGAGCTCGCCATAGAACACGATCTTGGGAAGGCGATGGTCCTCCATTCTGGAGACGTGACCCATCCAGCGCAGCTGGATCTTCAACAGCGTGGACTCGATGCTGTCGACCTCTGCCATCTCGAGTACTTCGACGATCATGCGTCTCATTACCAGTTGATCAAAGCACATCATGATTGTAGAGGTCAATGTCACTAGGCATAGGTCATTTAGTCCAGTTAGCATTGCTTTGTTTGGCTGCCTGGACTGCTGTAGTGAGGTGTTGAAGCTGTCTGTTAGGACCTCCATCCCATCAGCTGTAGGTGTTTTGGTAAGTTTTTAAAGTGGGTAGCATAACCAGACTACTTCAGGGAGAAAAGAGACCACTATATGAGTGAAACATCAAATTTAAATTTGCATAAAAAGCATGTTAGGAAAGATAGCAGGTACCCTTCCCTAAAAGATTTCAGTGTATCAGCAGAATTAATGACAATTGATAAATCATTATGTAGAATCTTAGTGAGCTATTAAATCGGAATAGGCATGTTGAAAAGGATTACTTGATTAGAGACTAAAAATAGAAGAAAAACATCCAACAATTCATTTTTTTCTTCCCAACTACCTCTCAAGCAAGTTTCACTGTAGAGGAATAATGTATTCTCAACAAGGATGTGGTGAAGTTTGAGGGGAACAGTTTGTGAAGGGGGAAGTTAAAACTCCCCCAACATCTGAAAATAACTAATTGCATGAGATACACAGATGAAAATGAAATTAAAATTAAGGAAAGTCACTGATAAATTAATGTGAAATATAAGCTGATTTCAGAACATAGGAAAGGTAGTGTCATGCTGGATTGGTATTTAGATACATTTATCTAATGTATCAGCTATTGCAAAAATCTTGACTGGGGATTATGTAGTGAAGTTTCCTTATTAAATGTAAAGATTACAGTAATCTTAATGTAACTATTTTGATGCTAGGTTATCTTTCCCTTTCACCCTTCTGTGCAATGACTGATGACTACAGATTCAGATGGCTATACTGGGGAATTCTGCTGACTGTCCCAGAGAGTCTGTCCAAGTTAGCTTTGTGGCCAGGTGACTTACCTTTCAATAACTGCTGCTTTCCCTTTGATGTAACACCATTTTCACACTCTTCCTTCCCCCCTGGCCTCCACAAACAGAACTACAGGTCTCTTCCCCTCTTTTGACTGGTACCTGCACTAGCTGTTTGATACAATTTTTAAAAGGTTACAAAGACACAATTCTGGATTATGTTCCAGGTGGCCAAAAACATATTCAATATTCAGAATGGATGTCCACTTTTCACATCTATTAAGTTATGAATGGGGAAATAATTTCAATTAAATTGCACATTCACCATCATGGGTTACATGCCAGATTTGGAAAATAATATTGAGTGACATGGCTTGTGTAGCGGTTAGCATGATGCTGTTAAAGCGCCAGTGACTGGGTTGCAAATCTAGCGCTGTCTGTAAGGGGTTTATACATTCTCCCTGTGTCTGTATAGGTTTCTTCTGAGTGTTCTGGTTTCCTTCAAGCATTCAAAAACGTACCGGGGTTGTAAGTCAATTGGGTGTAATTGCACGGCACTGGCTCGTGGGCCAAAAGGGCCTGTTACTATGCTATATGTCTAAATTTTAAAAAGAATTTAAACATGATTCAATTATCTGTACAACCCAAGCTAATGTCCTGTTGATATAAAATGCCATATCTAAATATGGTAAAGATTTTTAGTTCTCACAATAATATTTAACTAATAGCATTTCTAAAGATTTCTAAGGACACAATTCAAACATAAGGAGTGCTTATTAAGCCATGGGCCGGACTGCTATACACTTAACTGGGTAATGGACCGCGTACGTGCGGTACTGCGTGCCAAGTAACGGCACGCCCGATTGATATGCCTCTTTCTAGAGGGCGCCGGGCTCCCACCGTGTGTACTTTAAACCTGCCAGCCCCGTGGATTGGCGGCAGAACCATCCCCCAATATAAAAGAAGCATGGCAAACTCAAATAAACAGTCTTTGGTTGACTAACCCTGTGTATGCATGTTGATTTAGTAGCTCTACTGAAGTAGTCGCTACACAATAATATTATGAAAAAGTAAATAGTGAAAAGCCAACTAGGGTGAGATTCATATTTCTCTCTCTCTCACTCTTTCTGTGGACGTTGCAAGACCCTTTAAGTTCCTCCAAAATTTTCTTATGATCTCTCTAATTCTACTTGTCATAAAAGCAAGGTCTTATGAACCTTGATTGTCTGTGTTTTATGTGGTACCAAATTCCTTTCAATCATTATATCTACTTGAGCAATTATGTTGGATTGCAGTCAAGTAACCCCTTGATTTTAAAATTTCAAACTTGTTTTTAAATCTTTCCTCTGTCCCATCCTTCCTTCTTTCCATTATTTCTTTCAGTCATATAACAGTGTTTAATCATCTCCACATGAAATAATTCCGCCATAGATACACGTGCCTTTAGGAATGCTTTTGTAAACTCTCCTGTTCTACTTTTTAGACATTCTTTAAAACATACTTTTAGAGAAAACATTTTTATTAACCTGTTTAATACCTCCTGAAGGTGGCATGCGACAATCTTAGTTTTTAACCTGCACATGGAGCCTCTGGCTATTTTTTTCTATTAAAGTCTACAAACAAGTATCTGGAGGTTATTAAGAGTCTAATGTGTTGTTAAGGGACAGGAATCAAAATTGATCAATTGAGGTGAGTGTAACAGACTTGTATTTGAAGAATATCATGACTTCCAATTATAGAATTTTTCTATCACATAAGTTTTTCTCATACAAGTCAACAACAAACTTAGTGTGTGGCCTTTAAACATAAGAAGTTAGCCTTCAAGGGCTGAACACTTTCTTCTGAGTGGTGGTACTTTCATTTTGCAAAACAAAGAGATTAAATGTGAGTGTGTGTGTGTACTTTAGTAGCTGTGTGAACTTGTGGTCCATTGCTGCAAGGCTACATTTGTCAGCTAAATTAGAAGGATCAGAATATTAATCTTGACAAATCACACAAGGTCATGGAAGTTTTTTCACTACTTCAGACACTGTGAAGACATAGTCACTGAAAATTCAAAAGAGATTAATAGGTTTCTGGATATTAAGGTAATCAAATGTTATGGGAATAATAAAGAAAATTGTGTTGAAGTTGATCAGCCATGAACTTGACAAATGGCACTGCAGACTCAAAGGATAAAATTAACTACTTTGTTTTATTTCTTACTTATAATATGTAGCCTGACTTATTTCCAGGATATTCTGTACATAGAAAGGGATAATTTTCTTCATTCTTGGGTGAAGTTAATGATCCAATTTGGTCAAAAAGACATTTCTGCAGGAATATGACAGAGTTGAGAATGTTCCTCCCTTTTGCAATGTGCATAAGACTTAGGGCTCTTCAAAAATAAACTAAACATTTTTGACAGGTTCAAACACATGTTCAGAAAGACAAGTACTTAAAATGGTTAAATGCTATGAAATGTGGAATGGTATAGCTCAGGAACAAGTCCTTCAGCCAACCATATCTCCCCAGCAATGCCAAATAATCCCATCTGCCTATACACAGTTTGTATCCCTCTATTCTCTGCCTGCTCACGAGTATAATGGGTCTTAAATGTTGCTATCATACCTGCTTCTATTCCCTCCCATAACAATGTATTCCATGTACTTATCACTGGGTTAAAAAAAAACGCCTCACAAATATTCTTTAAACAAAGAATGAACTCACCTTAATCCCCTGAGTATTTGATATTTCCACACTTAATATAAAACTCTATATCTTTCATAATTTTATATACAGGGAATCCCAGAGTTGTAGAAGACTTTATTTACAGAACTCTAACTTTACACAAATTTCCTCATAATTTTTAAGTACTTTTCCTGTTAGTAAAAATTATAAAATGTTTACTGGTATTCTTGAACAATTGGATATGGTATAAATTCTAATAGTTTTTTTTAAACAAGTTGTGTTATAATGGTTATTCAACAAAATGAAAGAATTATAGAAAGTGTACACAGAACAATATGTCGGTAGCAATAGAATGCAGGCGTATCTAAACTATAGAAAAATTGTCCTACAGACAGTTCTCAAGAACAGAACTTGTCCATAACCCAAAAACTCCTGGTACTTCTATCAAGTCAGTCTCAGTCTCAGTCTCTGATGCCCCAGAGAAAACAATCCAAGTTTGTCCATTGGCTTCTAATACACTCCAATCCAGGCAATATCTTGGCGATTCTCTTCCACAACCTCTCTAAAGCCTCCACATCCTTACTACAGGCCAAAGTATAGTAAGAACTGCTCGCAATTGTAGCCTAACCATAAAAAATTCCCAACTTTTATACTCAATGCCCAACCAATTAAGTCAAGAGTGTCATATACCTTTACCAGTCTTTCCACATATTGCCACCTTCACAGAACTGTGCACTTACACCTTAATGTTCATCACAGCTCCCAAGCATCCTGCAATTTAAAATATACTTTTCTCTTGCATTTGACCTCTCAAATTATTTAATCTCACACTTGTCCAGATTAACCTTCGTTGGTATCTACAACTCCAATAAATTTTCATGCCATCTGCACCTTCATTGTTTATCCAAATAATTAACATTTAACAAACAACAGAGGCCCCAGCACTGATCTGAATGGAACATCACTGGCCACAGCCCAACACCCTTCTACCACTAGCTGCTCTTTTCTATGACCAACTCAATTTTGCATCCTATTTATCAACTTACAGTGGATTCCATGTGCCTTAATTTTTTTGGAACAGGATGCCATGAGGGGCCATTCCAAATTCTTTATTGAAGATCATGCCAATCACATTCATGCCCTACCTTCATCATTCATCTTTGAGACCACGTCAAAAAACTTGATTGTTTGTAAAATGTGACTTCACATGCAGAAAGCCATGCTGACTATCCCTTATAATCTTTTTAAAAAAACGTTTGCTTCCCTGAAAATAAATGGGCAATTATGACAGACAACCTCAAGCTGAACATAAAGATAAAATTTCAGATTTGTTGTATCACGTAGGAAGTTGGAGAAACATTAACTTTTATTGAATTTAGCATGTTTAATCACATAATGATATTGAAACATTACGTTAGTTCAACTGACCTAAAAATGTTTTGCCATTGATTTTCGTTTGTATTCATCATCTCATGCTACTTGCGTTAGTGTCCAACAACAGTCAGCCAGCATTGATGGATTGCAGTTGCCCTGATACCCCTTTTCCAAAGTCACGATGTCCTGATGAAACCTTTCACCATGTTCATCACTGACTGCACCAAGATCAGGAGGGAAGAAGTCCAAATGCAGAAAATGAATTTTCCATGGTTTTATATCCGTGTAAACGCATAAGAACAGGGAATCACAAAAAAAAAGGTTATATCTAAAAATAATAGTACATGATAGAAAAAGGTTTAAGGCAATTTTTGTGATCAGCCGCCCAAAATCCATCAAATACACCCAAAGGTGTTCAGGAAGCAAAATCTTCGTAATCTGGGTATAATTTCCCATTTTATGGCTGTTGCCCTCCTTAAAAGAACATTGGTTCTGATTACTTGCTTATGGCTAAAGAGGAATCAAAGATTTGTGTCAAGGCTCCAACAATTTTCCTTGCTTCCCTCAGCATCCTCCTATGGATCGTTCCAGGCTTCCGCCGCGCTTCCCTTCCACAATGGACACCAGAGGGAAAATTAGGGGCCAGAGCGAGAACCAGGTGTACCGGAAGTAGGCTGCAGATGCCCATTCCTTCCGCTTGGCGCGCTTGGTTCACCTGTTGGCCTCAATGATTGGCACATGAGCGCGGTGACGCCTCTCAGGAGGAGGGCTGACTGTCATCGAGGGGGGTGGAGTGAAGCGAAGCAGCCTCGCTTCAGCGCGCAGGTAGCGCTGCGGGCAATCGCCATATTGAGAGCGGAAGCGGCTGGCGGGCGGCGAGCGGTCGAGAAGGAGGAGGAGGGTGGGGGGAGGGAAAGAGAGAGAGAGGCTGGAGATCCGGCACCCCGGGCGCAGATACGCGCGGGTTAAAGATCCGAGGCCTGGGCAGGCCGCACAGGCGCCGGAGAGCGCGGCCGGTGGCCCCTTTCCGCCCGGCTGGCGGCCGCTGAGTGCGAGCCCTGGTCCCGCAGCGACCCCCTGCGCTCCGGTCCGCCCGCTCCCCGCCAAGATGCCGCTTGCCCAGCTGGTGGACCCTTGGCAGAAAATGGCTGTGGAGAAGGAGAGCGAGGTGAGCATGTCCGCCTTGAACTTTGTCCCCGCCCTGGTTGTTGCCTGTTTCCCATCCCGGCTCCACTCTCTCGGTAACCTTTAAGCCGCCACCCTCCGGCCCCGCCACTCAAATCTTCAGCCGCTTCGCCCCCACCCCCGGCCGAATGATTTCCCCACCTCTCCGAACGTTCTGCCATTACTTTCCTAGCCCCCGGATTCAATCTCGTTCCGGTTCTCGAACTAGTCTCACACCTCTGAAATGCTCTATATTTTCTCCTTCCCCCACAATTCGCCATCCTCTCCTTCTCCCCTGGACGCATTCACTGCTTCCCCCCATCGGGATGATTCGCTCCCCCTCACCCACTCGCTCTCTTTCTTTCTCTTCTTTCCCCCTCCCCCTCCCCTCTCCATTCTTCCTGGACTGCTACTAACCCATCCCAACGCCAACCCTTTCTTTCTCCTCTCGCATCCTAACACACACCCTGTCTGACCCTCTCTCTCGTTCTCTTTCCCTCCCGCCCCCTCCCCTCCATCGTCGTGTCCAGGTTTAAGAGTACAGTATTTTACTTAGTTTTCTCTGTCTTAGATGAGTCAGGGAAGGATTTGCCCCTATTTTCTGTTAATGGATTGCCGCAGGTCTCTGTTCTTACAAACAAAGCTGGGACATTGCTGTTCTTATTCTGTAAAAACAATTTAATTTTCTGGCATTTGCATCCTCTGTTCAGTATTATAAGATTTTTTTTTGTTCATTTAGTTGTTACACATAATCTGCCAAATTTTGTGCAATGTAGTGTTTAATTAATTTAAATGGATTTTAAGCCATTCTGTGGTTTATTTCTCTGCTAATAATGGAAAGTATCAGACAGGTTGCTTGATATATTTTCTACATGAAATTTCTGACACAAAACTGAATTTTAGAAATTTATTGTTGTTTTGAATTTAAAATTTCAGGGCCTGATTAAAACTTGGAGCAATTCTTAGCCTTTTGTTAGATGTTAGAAATGATTCTAAATTTAGCAATTGTATCCTTTTAAAATGTTAATAGTAAATGAGGTGCCTGGTATCTATGTCAAAGGAGTGTGACCAATATTACTCAAAAGTTTTATTTCAAGATGAGTTTTGCAAATTGGCGTCAGCCTGATGACATGGGCTATTAAAGTTTGGAAACAGTTCATGTACTTATTTTAATGACATTCTTTATTGCTTTGTCCAGTATGTTAGAACTGTTTGTTTTGGGTGGAGGTATTGAGGTCTTTTGGCAAGTCTGATTTCTAATCTCTAGTTGCTGTTTGTACACCAATCCAGAGAGTTGAAATCATCAATAAAACAATTGACAGAGTAAGAAATTTGTTCTTGAAATTGTGAAGTGAATATGGATGCGATGAGCGGCAGGAATACTGTATATATTCAACCATGTGCTACCTTAAAATTAATTTTTGTGTACGCTTTGGAAAGTTAAGATTGAAAGGATGTACCTGGAATTGAGCACTGTAGCAATGAGGAGACTGAATAGGCTTGTATTTTGAAAAGAGAAGGGTGAGGAAGGTCCTGATGAAAATGTATAGAATTGGGGGCTTGGATGAGCAGATAGTGAGAAACCTTTCCTCTTGTGGAGGTGTCTTTAACCAGAGGATAGAGGTTTGAGATAAAGATGAGATTTAGAGGTGACATTTGTGGTGAGGGACATTTCACTGAAGCTTGAGGTGTTGGGGAAAGTATGTACTCATTTAAACATTTCATTAAAATTACTTGAATTTCTGTTGTATGGAAGGCTCTAGGTAGTGAACTGGAAAATCGGAATAGTAAAAATAAGTACTTGATGGTTAGCATTGGCACATTAGTCTGAAGGGCTTGTTTCCATGTATGGCTCCATGCAAATTTTATTTCATATCTTATGGGAATTGTTACTTTTCTCTGTAAAGTACACAATTGCTTTGTGGATGCACATAATTGCTTCCTTTTTGATATCTTGGCTGATACTTTTGTTCAGTTGTCATTAAAATTTGATCCTCAAGATGACACAAATATAAACCAGAATTGCTATAAAACGTCCACATATGAAAATGTGATTAACACTCTTGTGATGGTGATAATGTGCAGAGTGTCAGTCTTGAACTGCATACACTCTGCCTGAAATGCAAGAGATGAAGTTTCTCCTTTTTGTGTATTTTTTTTTGCCTCACAGTCAACATCGTTTCCCCTATGTAAACTTCTCCACAGCCAGAAACCAGCTGAGAGCCTAAACAGGGGCACAACACTGCGTGACTTCACCACTCGATGTCAGGCTAGTAATGAAATACAGCTTAACAGTTCTCCACAGTATGAGGTATACTTAAACACTTTGAAACATTTCTCTATAAAAATATATAATTGGTTTATAAAGATGCATATTAATTACACAATGAAGAGTGTAAATGGATGGTTAACATTTTCAAGCAGAAGATGTGTTTAGTTTGGGTGATCAATGTGGAGATGTATATTATAGGTAGAATAATTAATGCCAGTTATGTCTATGACTTGAGAGTCTTGTGGGATTTTGAAGATTTTTGTTGTAGACTTTTGAGGACATCATTAAGGTAATGACTTGAAAATAGTTTGAAGATCTCCTTGTTCATTATCAGAACAACAGCATTTGATGAATTTTGTTGCTTTTCAGACATGCTTTTGGTGATTAATTTGCAAACTGGTTTAACATTGGATTTACTAAATTTAACCTTAAATATTCTCAAATGCTTTGTGTTTGATAAAACCTCAGACATTTTCTTATTGAACAAGCCACAACTTAAAGGGTTTCTCATTGCTTAAAAAAAGGATTAATAACCCTTCAGCTCTTCTAAAAGTCTTCATCTCTCCATTGTGATAATCACTGGCAGAATATATCAATGTAATTTTATGGAATGATAAAAATTGCTTCAGGCTGAATAATTTTTCCATCTTAATCAAAGTGACAATATCAGCCGTAATGCTTGTTCAGTCCATTCAACACAGTCAAGATCTTTGTCTATGGGTAATATTTTGTTTCATATCTCAAGGGAATTGCTAGGCATTGGGTTGCATCAATTATCCTTTGTTTCCTTGTATGTGTTTTCCTCCTCTTCCTTACCATGTGTGCAATCAGATGGTAATTCCTAATGTTTGGTGATCAGTTTTGGTATGTTATTCTCCCTTTGTTAACACTGGCACCCAGTTCAGCACATGAAAGACCACTGCCCTTTGAAATTTGTTATCTGAAGAATCATCCTCATTTCCCTGTTCCTTTATTTTTTCTACATTGTGAGAAATTGCATGAGGAACTGGATTTTCCAATTAGACAACTGCCAAGACTCTCAAGACAATTTGCAGGTAGCAGTGAGTCTTCTGGAGGATAGGCTCGGCTGATGGAAAACTGACCCACAGCAGCATAAAAGTGGAATGTAATGCTTGCTGCTCTTGGGCAATTGACATGTAAAGCAGTAGAGGTTTTTTTTAAACTCCTACCCACAATCATGTGATGCAGTGAAATATAATCTTGCTTCTGTTTTTGTCTTTTGTTTTTAAAAGATGAATCAATAATCCCTTCACACAGCACTTTTTTACTTTTCTGTGTCTCACATTGAGCTAGAGACTCCAAATTGCTTAGAGTTTTATCATCGTGCAACAGTTCGGTCCTCTGAAAAATCTTGATTACTGAAGGGTGTGGTGGTCACCTGGGGATGTGCACAGTTTGGGAGATGACGTTCCTTCCAATGTGGTTTATGGAGCTTTGGTAGCTCTGTTAATATGGCCATGCTCTGACTAGACACCGAAGTAAAGAGGAACATTTATTACTATTACCACCAATCCATTGGTTGGATGTGCAGCCCATGATAGTATGGAGAAGTAAAACATGAAAATCTGCAGACACCATGATTGAAGTAAAAACAAAGCTGGAGAATCTCAGCAGATCAAGCAGTGTTCTTTATATAGCAAATGTAAAAATACATAACCAACGTTTCAGCCCTTCATCAAGGTATGAAAAAATGTCGACAGGCATTTTTGTTTGGACGCCTGCCATCATTTTTCCATTACTAGAATCCTTTGGGGCTTTTAGTTCCTCAAGAGTTCTACTGCAGCATTGACACATTTTTTGTAGATTAATTGACAGTGATTGTCATAATTATCAACAATTTTGTTTATATTTTCATTGTTCAATCTTGCCTTCCCCTTTTCTTGACCTTGCTATTTATTTAATACTTTTTCTACTGTTGTTTGTTCTACAACTGTTTTTCTTTCCAGGTTGGCATAATCTGATTGTGCCAGTACCATGATACTCTGTCCGTTTTTGACTTGGAGTCATATTATAAGGGCAAAACAAAAAGGTGACATGGAACATGCCAATAAGGGCTGCACTGTTTCCCATAAGCAGTACAAGAGTGATGTGTAAAGATTTCAATTAGACGTGTAAAGATGTTAATAGATGTTGGGAGAGAATATAGGGATTGTATATAATGGAGGATCTGAAGTACAGTATAAAATAAGCCACAATTTTATTGATTGGTAGAGCAGATTTAACTCAATAAATTGGTGATGCTGGATGTTAGTGGAAGATTTAATCACAAAAATTTGAAAATCAAGAGTTCTTTAAAAGGAGATGGTTGTTGCCTGATTCTTGAGGAGTTGCTTGCTACTTGTATTCCCATGCATGCATTTATTAAAGGTGAAGGCTATTTGATTGCTTTGAATTGCAGATGAAGTTCAAGAGCAAACATTCATGTTTAGCATATTAAGCAGAGGTCATGGATGAAGCAATGGAGGATTGTTGGGTCAAGGATACTTTAAAGAATTATGAGTTAACGTATATTTTGGCATATAAATTAATCTTTAGATAAGTCGGGTCCCCATTTTCAGCCTCATTTTCATGGTTTTTATCATGTATTTGGTGTATAAGTCAACCTCCCCCCCAGTTTTTAGCAAGGAACGTGCTGGAGACTGGTGTCCGGGCCTCCCAGCAACAACCCAAACTTTGTTACATCACCCTTTTGCCAAGTATCAAATCTGTAAATTAAGCAATTAAAAATAACAGTTTAAAAAGAAAACAACCTTCTGGCCGGAAAGATGCCAAATAGAGTTGGGTCCAAGTCTTCATCAGCTGCCACAGGACTCGGTGACAGTGACTCCATTCTCAACATTGGATATGGTGCCATCCACATCAAAGAAGCACCTCGCTGCCCAAGTGTGGTTGGTGCAGGAACCACGCCTATATGTTGGTTCCTGGGTGGGAGCAAGGACTTTGGGCTCTACAATTGTAGAGTATCTGGGTGGGTTATGGTGGCGCCTGGCAGTGGGGAGGTGTCGGAGTACGGCAGCACTGGGGGTAGGGAGGTGCTTCCAGGGTTGTCTTGTACGCCAAATCTACATCGAGTGGTTTTTTTTTTTAGTTGAATTTAAGGTCTCATTTTTGTATCTGGTGTATAATTCCGCCCCTGATTTTTGAGGCTTTATGGTGTTTTGATTGACTTTCTCTGATTCCCATTGTCTTCAATTATCAAGTTTTTTTTACACATTAAATGCAACTTTCATATCAAAGGTGGCAACTTGTTCTTCTTGAATTCATCTGTCTCATCCACTTATGAATGGTAATAGATAATTAACAGTGGAGTGACAGGAATTTAATAATTTGAACTGTTGGGATCATTTGGTGTATATGCTGTTTCTATTTGGAAAAAATTTTTCCAAACACCTTTGACCACAAGGCCATCAGGCAGTGGAATACAAGGACTCTGTAGACACAGTGGTGTAATTCCCAAGGCAGATCGTCCAGGTCACTTGGTAGAATGCCTCATGCTGATGCTCACAACCAAGCACTAAGATATGGTTGGCTGGCAGTGAGAGGAGCTCTCCCAGTCAAATCCTTCCTGTAAAACCCCAAAAACATCGTTTTTCCTGAGATGACTGTGGAGGAGTGGAGACAGTTGCTCACCTCTGCAGAATGCAGATTCGCTAATAGTGTATTGCGAAGAATGCAAGAGTCCTTGTCATGCTTTATTCCCTGTAGCATCAAGGCAGAGGATTTTCTGATTTACAGGCTGTTCCTGGGGGACACACAATCAGACATCCAGAACTGCTGGAAGATCATCATCTCAGTTAAAGGTGCAATTTGCTCTGCCTGAAACCTGTTGGTCTTTTCAGTACATGAAGAAGTTGGTGGTGCAATGCTGCTGATTGGCACCTGCTGAGGGTCACACTGAGACTTGGCGCAGCCTACGCAAGGTTGCGGTGAGGAAGGACCACAGTCCAGAGTCCTTGCATTACTAATCATTGAGTGGCTGAGACTGAGGGGAAGTCCTTCAAACAACAGAGGGACAGAAATGACAAGGTACCACAGTGGTGTAAATATAAATGAATATAACAATGTATAGTGATGGAAATGTATGGATAAGAAACTAAGGGTGGGAAGAGACTTTGAACGGTTTTCCTTTTGTAGATATTTATTGTGAATAATTTTATTTTTGTTTTTTAAAAAAAAAAGTATGTTTCCATTCAAAATGTCATAGTTTGATGCTGTATTTTTACTTATACACTTTTAAATTGGACTTTGCTAGATTAAGAAATTTTCTACCTGTATTTTATTCATAATGCTCAAGTTAGCAAGGTTGTGGGGAGAACTTTGGAGCTGTTAAAGCAGTTGAGGTGCATCAGGAATGGAGCTTCACCAGTGTGGCATTTGACATGCTAACAGCAATTGGCTTTTAGTCACGTCAGATGTTTTGGGCAAGAATGGCCTCTGCATTCAGATCCATTGCATTCTGATGAAGAATCATTGACCTGAAATTTAACTCTCTCTTCCCACAGATGTTGACTGACTGGAGTATTTCAGTAATCTATTATGTTTTTTTTGATTATCCAACATTGCACTCTGATGAAGCATGTCAGTTTCAGCATTTGGTCATATTTTTGTCTTTGAAGGTGGCTACATAATCGGCTCATCAAATGTTTATTCCAAAATACAATTTTGCTGATGGGTAATGATGACATTTGCTCAGTTTTATCTGATGGATGTGATCATTTTGATAGTTTGGTCAGCCCTTATTAGTGACTTTTGAAGCTGAGGTGGACAAAAAAATACTGTTTTAGATATGAGTAAAAAGATTTGTGTCAGCTACAATGTAGAGAGGAACATTCTATATGCCATGAGAACGTTTAAGTTCAGTTTTATTGTCAGAGTACAGACATGATGCCACATTCAACCCTGAGATTCTTTTTCCTGCGGGTCAGGTGAATTACTATTTTTCAGTAGTGTAAACTACTTTTTAAAAAAAAAAGATACAAAAGAGAGAAATCTAAACAATCTATGCAAATGCAGAGAAAAAAATTCAGCAATAAATACTGTGCAAATAATTCTTAAATGAGTCTGAGTCTATTTAGGAGTCTGATGGTGGAGGGGTAGCAACTGTTCCTGAACATGGTGGTATGAGTCTTGTGGCACCTATACCTCTTTCCTGATGGCAGTAGTGAGAACAGAGTATGACCTGGATGGTGTGGATCCTAGATTATTGCTGGTGCAATGTTCAATGTAAGTTTTCTCAATTGTGGGGAGAGATTTGACTGTGGCTGTGACCATTTCTTTCTGCAGGGCTTTCTGTTCAGTTATAGGCACCCCTGATCAGGGCATAATGCAGCTGTTCAGTATACTTTCCACCAAACATCTGTGGAAGTTTGTCAAGGTTTTCTATGTCATACCGAACCTCCACAAACCCCTGAGGAAGTAGAGGCAAGGACGTGCTTTCTTCATGGTTACATTAGTATGATGGGTCCAGGAATTTAAATTTGCTCACTCTCTCCACTCCTGATATTTCCCCAATGATTATTGGATTGTACGCCTCTGATTTTTCCCTTCCTTGATTGTGTGAGAGATTGTCAGTACACCGTTCAGCCAAGTTTTCAATCTACCTCCTGCATGCTGACTCATCGCCCCTTACAGCCAATGAATGTGGTATCTTCAGCAAAATTGTAAATGGTGGTGTTGTCTTACCAAGCCATACAGTCATAGGTGGAAAGCGAGGTGAGCAGGGAGCTCAATATACAGCCCATGCCAATCTGCAAGATCGGGGATTGAGGAAATTCAAGATCCATTTTCACAATTGGATATTGAGGCTCAAGTCTTGGAGTTTGCGGATGAGCTTTGAAGGGATAGTGTTGATTGCCAAGCTATGGTCGATTGTAGCGACAGGTTTATGGCAGATGCCATCTCACTGGCTCTACACAAAGCCCGGGAGCACCTGGACAGTAAAGATGCATTCATCAGGATGCTCTTTATTGACTACAATTCAGCATTCAACACCATCATTCCCTCAAAACTGATGAGCAAACTCCAAGACATGAGACTCAATGTCCCACTGTGTAATTTGATCATGGATTTCCTTACTTCCAAACCACAATCAGTGAGGATTGGTAAGAACATAATCTCCATCAGTATCGGAGCACCATAGGGCTATGTACTTAGCCCCCTGCTCTACTCACTTTACACCAACTGTCTGACTCGGTATGACACTAACACCATCTATAAATTTGCCGGTGATACCACGATAGTGGGTGGTATAAAGAAAGGTGATGAGTCGGCATACAGGATTGAAAACTTCGCTGAATGGTGCACCAACAACAACTTTGCACTCAATGTCACCAAAACTACAGAGCTGATTGTTGACTTCAGGAAGGCAAAACTAGAAATATACAATCCAGTGATCATTGGGGGATCAGAGGTGGAGAGAGTGAGAAAATTTGTTCTTGGGAGTCACTGACTTGGATGATCTTTCCTTGACCCAACACATAATGGCATTGTGAAGAAAGCACATCAATGCCTTTACTTCCTCAGAAGTTTGTGGAGGTTTGGTTTAACACCAAAAACCCTGGCAAACTTTGGTGGAAAGTGTGCTGATCAGCTGCATCATGGTCTGGTAGGAAGATACCAATACCCCTGAGAGTAAAAGCCTCCAAAAGGTAGTAGACCCACAACCCAGGACATCACAGGCAAAACCCTTCCATGGGGAACGGTGCTGTCAGCAAGCAGCAGCAATAAAGGATCACACCACCCAGCACGTGCTCTGTTCTCGCTGCTGCCATCAGGAAAGAGGCATTGGTGCCACAAGTTTTGCACCAGCAGTTCAGGAACAGCTGCTACCCCTCCACCATCAGACTTAAACTCAATCAGGGACTCATTTAAGGACTCTTAGTTGAGCACTTTATTCATTTTTTAAAAATTCTCTCTATTACATAGTCAGTTTGTTCACATTTCTTATTTGTTTACATGTATATGCTGTATGCCTTTTATTTTGGACTACCAGTAAGTGTAATTCTGCCGGCCCGCAGATAAAAGAATTGCAGGGTTGTATGTGATGTCATGTCTGTATTCTGACAATAAATCTGAAATCTAAAGAGCATCCTGATGCATCTTTCCTTTCCAGGTGTTTCAGGGTTTGTTGTGGAGCCAGTGAAATGGCATCTGCTATAGACATGTTGCTGCAGTCGTAGGTAGTGAGGCAAACATTTGTCGGGACAGAGATAAAATGTAGGATATTCTTGAGTTGATTGCTATAAAAGCAAGTTCTTGACTTTGAAACTGTTGGCATCTGTTCATTCCAGAACATGTTAGGCTCTAATATATGTGGCTATCAGACAATTTCATTTAATTCAAAGGCCAGGTGGATGTGTTGTAGTCCTTGTGCAGAAGTTAGATTTTCAGGAGTAATAACTAAAACCTTATTCACCTTATCTCTTCTATTTGAGTGCTATTTAGATTAAATCCTCAGGAAGTGGGGTTGTGGGGGGGGGGGGGAAAGGTTAATGTTTTCGTATTGCTGGTTGACAAAATGTTCTTCACTCTTGAGGCTTGTTTAAATGTTACTCTGGTTTGTAGGATTTGAGTCACCCCAAAATTGATTTAAGGAGACTGCGTGTATATAGTAGCCTAGGTTTTGCATTTGACAAGCATTCCAAAGCTTATGAATTTGAATCATTGAAGTTGAAGTTATTCAGTTTGATAGTTTGTATTCTGGCATTTGATGAAAAATTATTTTAAATCATTTCACATGGTCCTTTAAATCTGTCACATCTACCTGATTTGTTTCTTGTCCCACAGCAAAGGAGTTAAGGGTTATGGGGATAAGGCTGGAAAGGGGTACTGATGGTAGTGATCAGCTATGATCTGTAAAATGGCGGTGCTGGCTCGATGGGCCGAAGGGCCTACTCCAGCTCCTATTGTCTATTGCACAATTCTCTAAAATTATCATACCTTGATGAAGAGCTCAGGCCCGAAACTTGGGTTATGTATCTTTATTTTTGTTATATAAAGTATGCTGTTTGACTGCTAAGTTTCTCCAGCATTGTTTTTTTTACTTCAATCATGGCTTGTGCAGACTTTTGTGTTTTACTCGTAAAATTATTGATATGGATCAACAAGGCCATAGGAAAGTAAGTTGGATGCTAAGATTTCTAGGACTGGATTTTTTGAAAAAATGGGGTAAACCTTTAACTTGTTCATAATGTGAATGACTTGTATTGGGAAGACAACTCTGAGCACTATGAAATTTTAAATGTCATGAAAAGGAGGTAGAAAAGCTATCAGAGTGTGATAGCAGAAGAGTAAGGCAAGATTCTATCAGGGAAGTGTGAACTGATTAATCTTTCTCAAAAGAGCAAAGTTGACTTGTAGCTACCCTTTAATTCAATCCTTAAAACGTTGCCCACATCCTAAGATGTGTTGCAACAAGTAAATTTCAGGAATTGTCTGTAATACTCGGCATATTCTTTAAGGCCACCTATGTAGGTTTGAATTGGGACAAGCTTGGAGATGAAAGAGGATTTTGTTAAAATGGTCTTTTTATTTTGTGAATTTTGTCCACTGGGAGTTATAGCTACTTTTTCTGAGAAACATTCGGAAGCAGATTTTTTGCAATAAGATTGAAACAGGCAAGTATATAACAATACACAATGTTCTTGACAAACTCAGCAGGTCATGCATCATCCATAGGAAACGGATGGAAATTTGCATAGGAACTTTTTATTTCCAACTGCCCACAATTCATTAACCATCTCGACTTCACTAACAGATTTCAATCTTGCTCCTTTTTCTCTACACGCTCATGCCACGATGGCGAACTCTTCTTCGTACATCTCTGGGTCCACTTCTTCAACAACGATTTTCCACCCATCCTACTGAGGACCCTTTTCTCCTTTCTCTTGGACACCTTGTAATGCCCTTCTGCCTGCTCTGGAACTGCTGCTAAAATATTACCTGTCCACTCCATTTACCTATCCAATTTTACCCTCTCGGAATGCGCTGCCCTCTATCCTCACTGTGTTCTTGTGGTAACTGCGTGGACCTGGTGATATTCTCCAGCACATTGATGTAATGCATTTGCAGATTTTCTTTTTTAACTATGTAATACTGTGAAGTCGATTGGCTGCAGGCCTGGTGCTAATGTAGGTAAACATTAGCGTACTCATCACAAATCACGTGTGTAGAATTAATATATAAAGCTTCCCAATTATTTTTTTTTTAAATTACTATTTATTTCATCTTTCAATGTTGCAATTTACCTCCTATACCCTGATGATCCATTTTATGGTAACACGACTAACTACTGAACCACCTGATTGTACTAATAGACCACCTGAGTTAGCAAATATAAGCTTCGTTTTATTTCCAAAATAGAACACTTGGATCACACACTGAAAATATTGATGTTTTGTGGAGCTGCATATATAAAATGTGGGAATTGTTTGATATTATGCATTGTCCTTTATCTCCTTAGAAAATTGTACCTTTTGTATTAAAAAATACTTCTATTCTGCAAAATTATTTTCAAATTGTCTTACTAGCCTCTGAAACATTAGTAGAGGTCACTCATATAAATGGAGAGTTTGTCTTTTTCAAGTGGAATGAAAGCTTTTTTTCCAATTGTTAATTGCAAGTCATTTTCAATATGACCTGAATTAATTCTTAAATGTGTTCTCAAATGGTGTTTTGCTGTGGATCTTGCCAATACTTGCATGATAAGCAGGAAAGCTCTCATCCTGTGCTTGAATAGAATCAATCTTACTGCTGAATTTCAAATTTAATTTCTTCACATAGGAATTATCTGTCAGTAGAAGTACACTAGTGAGTCTAAAGGAAATAAATATTTTCTAACATTCCTAAGATGTTGAGATGTTGCAATTTTGAAGAGATCTGATCACCTGTCTTTAATTTTGCAGCAGGATGGCCAGCACATAACAGACGAACCTATGTCAGAAGATGAAACCGTTTCTCAACCTGTAAGTCAGTCCTTTCACATGAATGTCTCTTTTTTAATCTTTGGTATTTTAATCAATATCATGGGCATAGTTTATAGAAATTATTCACTTGTCAGTTTCACCATAAATTTTATAATGAATGTGTAAAACTTCATTTGCTTTGGTAAATGCTGACCCATTGAGTAACAAGCAAGGTAGGTTCTTGTCCTCACCTACCACCCTACCAGCCTCCTCATCCATCACACCCTCCTCTGCCATTTATGCCACCTTCTAAGTGATTCCACCACTTGATACATATTCTCCTCTCCTCCCCTTTGCCTTCTGCAGGGACCTCATGCTCCCTGACTCCCTTGTCCACTACTCCCTTTCCACCAATCATCGTTCCCTTAGGACCTACCCCTATGACTGCAGGAGATGCTCCATTTATGCCAACACCTCCTCCTTCAGCACCATTCAGGGCCCCAAACAGTCCTTCCAAATGAAGCAACATTTCACTTATGAATCTGCAGTGGTCATCTACTGCATCCAGTGCTCCTGTTGTGGTCTCATCAATATTGGAGAGACTGGGAGATTTTTTACTTGCATTTTTAAATACTCCTCAAGTACCTCATTTGCTCCATGTTGCCTATACCAGCTATATAACCCACTCCTCTTCTGAGCCATATCCCCAGTATCCTTTGCAAACCAATGTCCCTCTGCCTGCTGACCTTGCCTTTAATCATGACAGGAACATACAAAGTCTGTATTCTCAAAATTTAACCTTTGAAGGTCCTCCTCTTTCCTCGCATATCCTTGCCTGAAAACAACATTCCAATCCTTGCATTCTAGATCCTTTCTCCAATTTAGAATCTTAACTGAGGCCCAGACCTATCCTACTCCATAATTAACTTGAAACTAATGGCATTATTATCACTGGATCCAAAATGTTCCCCTGCACATAATTCTGTCACCTGTACAGTCTTGTTCCCTGATGAGAGATCCAGCATTGCACTCTCTCTAGTTGGTACCTCTAAATATTGATACAGAAAACTTTCCTGAACACATTTGACAAATTCCAAGCCGTCCAGCCCTTTTACAGTATGCAATTGCTAATCAATATATAGAAAGTTAAAATCTCCAACTATCACAACATTATTTCCTGCAACTGTCTGCTATCTCTCCACAGATTTCCTCCTCTAAATCTTGTGATTAATGGGCAGTCTATAATACAACCCTATGAGTGTGGTAATGCCTTCTCATTCTTCAGCTCTACCCACATAGCCTCAGTAGATGAGCCCTCTTGTCTGTCCTGCCTGAGCATAGCTGTAATATTTTCCCTAACCCCTCAATACCACCCCTCCCTTTTCATCTCTTTACCCCCCCCCCCCAACACCATTCTATTGCATCTAAAGCAAATGGAAACCCAACATTGAGCTGCCAGTCCTGCCCCTCCTGCAACCAAGTTTCACTAATGGCCACAATGTCATAATTCCATATGCCAATCCATGCTTTAAGCTCATCTTCCTTTCCCACAATACCCCTTGCAATGAAATAGATGTGCCTGAGAATACTTCCACTATGTACAACCTGTTGACTTCCAACGGTGCATGCAATTTTCACATCACCTTTTTTCTCCTTCACTCCTCTATCTGCACTCGCAGTTTGGTTCCCATTCCCCTGCAAATCTAGTTTAAACTCACCACAGCAGCACTAGCAAACCTTGCTGCAAGGATAGTAGTCCCCTTTCAGTTCAGATTTAAACAGTCCTGTTGGAACAGGTCCCACCTTCCCTGGAAGAGAGCCCAATCATCCAGAAACCTGAAACCCTCCCTTCTGCACCATGATTTTAGCCATGTATTAAGCTGCATTATTCTCCTATTTCTAACATCACTAACACGTGGCACAGGTAATAATCCTGAGATCACTAACCTGGAGGTCCTGTCCTTCAACCTAGCACTGAACTCTATGAACTCTTCTTACAGGACCTCCTCACCCTTCCTACCCACGTAATTGGTCCCTATATAGACCACACCATCTGGATGCTCATTCTCCCTCCTGAGAATGCCGTGAACTGAGGTATCTCAGACCCTGACACAAGGGAGGCAACGTACCATCCGGGATACTCAATCTCTTCCACAAACCTCTTGTATGTCCCACTAACTATGGGTTTCCTTATCACTGCAGTTCGCCTCTTCCCTTCTTTGCCATAGGACTAGACTCTCTGCCAGAGATCTGATTGCTGTGGCTTGTCCCTGGTCGGTTTTCCCCTCCCCTCCACCCCCCAAAGAGTATCCAAATTGGTGTACTTATTATTGGGGAATGGCCACAGCACTGTCTGCCTGTTCCCTTTCCCTCTCCTGACTGTTGCCCAACTACCCCCCTGCCTCCAAGATCTGATAGTATCCCTGTTAACTCCTGTCTTTTACCCCCTCCGCCTCCCGACTGATCCGGAGTTCATCAACTCCAACTTCTCAACTCAGCTTGTCAGGAGCTGGATATATTTCTTGCAGATGAAGTTGTCAAGGATACTGCTAGCTACCCTGATGACTCACATTCTGCAAGAGGAGCATTCCACTGCATTGCTGTCATTCCCATTGTTTATGACTAGAGGAAAAAAATATGATATTGCAGTGACCCGAGAACTAAGTCACGACCTGCCTCACAAATTGGCCAGGGAACGCGGAGATTGTGAGGGCCCCGCAGGGACCAACGGCTGTCGTCCTGTGTGACCTCCCACATGGCAGGAAACAGCTGGCAATAGCGGAAATGCTGGCCAGTTGGAGGCTGGAGCTTCTGGAGCAAAGCAAAAATGGTGCCCTCAAAGAGCTACTAACCTTCACCTTCAAGTTTTCACAATGCAAGCGCACTCCCTGTTCGCTGCACGTGAATGTTTTGGGGGACAGGGCCCTCGTGAGCGAGATGCTTGCACTTGCTGAGGGGCACAAGGCTTGCTTGCTCTTTGAGCAGATTTACCTGGAGCAGCTGGCCGAGGATATCCAACTTCTGCTCGCCAATGAGGACTTCAGTGACCCAAGGAAAGTCGTACACCAGGCAGACGTGGTCTGCAGAGCAAAAAAAGAAAACGGAGCCTCACTGGAACAGATCGCCAAGTCCCGACCCCAGATGGCAACAAAGCCACAGCTGACAGAGAGGCAAGTGGACCCCCACTCAGCTATATTGCTGTTATCAATGATGGGGTGCAGGGGCCTGTCAATGCCGCCCACCCTGGAAACGCCATGGTGAACTGTCATTAATGGCTGCAGCATGTGGCCAACGTAACAGCCTCCTCCACGTGTGGGACTCTGTTGGAAAGGTGGTTCCTCGTGGACACTGATGCTGAAATTAGTGTCCTTCCCTGCCTCCTCCCCCCCCCCCCCCCCCATCACCAACCCATGGCCTCTGACACGTGGAACGCCAAGCTGGGGCTGGCACTGAGGGCAGCGACCAGCACCTCTTTCTGAACTTGTGGGTCCCCCTATGACTTGCTGGCCACCATTTTAAGTGGACTTTTACTGTCGCAGTAGTGGCACATCTACTCCTGGGAGCTGATTTCCTGCATGCCCCCTGACTACTGGTAGACCTAAAAGGGCGGCGTTTGGTTCACGCCAGAATATTTCAAATGATGCCCCGGGGGGAAGCCAAACTACCGCCCCCTACCTCAACTTCATCATGCTGTCCGACATGACGCCTACACATGCATCCCTGGTGGAGTTCCCCGCAATCGTGGCTCCACAATGTTCTTTCGCGGAACCAAAGCACACGGTAAGGCACCACATCCTCACTGAGGACTCCACGCCAGGGTGAGCCACCTTCCTCCACGAAAAACTTGGCCTCGCCAAAGAAGAATTTAAGAAAATGAAGGAGTTGGGGATAGTGCGGCGGTCGGACAGCCCCGGGCCTCCCCTTGCACATGGTCCCAAAGGCAGCCGGAAGGAAGAGGCTATGTGGTGATTACTGACGCATCAGTGAGGCCACCACACCAGACAGGTACCCTGTGCCCCATATCCAAGACTTTACCGCCAACTTACAAGGGGCACAGGTGTTTTACAAAGTTGATTTAATCAGGGATTATCATCAAATCCCAGTCCACCCCAAGGACATACCTAAATCCATCATAATCACCCCCTTTGGCCTGTTCGAGTTCATGAGGATGCTCTGTGACTTAAAAAACACTGCTCAAATGTTTCAGCAGCTGATGGATGCAGAGGGCTGGGGCCTCCCATTTGCATTCATCTACCTGGACGATATCCTTACTGCCAGCCACAAACATTCAGAGCACACGGCCCACCTCACGCAACTATTTACCTGCCTGCAGGGGTTCAGGCTGGATACAATGGACTCCTAGGACATCAGATTGACAGGGATGGGGCAAAACCATTGCCCAAGAATGTGGAAGCTGTTTATTATTCACAAAACCTTGCACCGTGAAGTGGCTGCAGGAATTTGCCAGTATGATTAACCTCTACCATCGATTCATACTAGCAGTAGCTTGGATCATGCACCCCCTTTACACGCTCTTGGTGGAGAAAAATAAAGACATCGCCTGAGATGGGGAAGCCTTGGAGATGTTCCAGAAAGACGCTCTGACCAATGCTACCCTTCTGGTTTACCCCAGGCCGGAGATGCTAACTGCCCTCATGGTGGACACCTCCAGCACCGCGGTCAGAGGGGACCTCAAACAGCTGGTCGATGGGCAGTTACAGTCCCTAGCCTTTTTTAAGCAAGCAGCTCCAGCAACCTGAACTTAAATACAGCACCCTTGACCAGGAGCTATTGGTGCTGTACAAGGTGGTCAGGTATTTCCGATACTTTCTGGCAGGCAGACAATTCAAGGTCTTTACAGTCCACAAACCAATAACTTTCACCTTCCACAAGGTGTCTGACCCGTGGTCAGCTAAGCAGTAGAGGCACCTTTCCCACACTTCTGAATTCACCACAGACATCCAACACATAATTGGCAAGAGCAACGTGATGGCCGATGCACTCCCATGTCCCACCATCGAATCTGTCCACGCCCTACCCCAGGTCATAACATGATGAGCCTGAGATCCTGGTGTTCAGGATGGTGCTTTCCAGGCTGCAGCTGGAGGATGTTGTCTTCGCTCCTGGCAACCAGACGCTCCTCTGTGACGTCTCCACCAGCAAACCTGTCCCATTATGCCGGCAGCATTGAGGCGGCAGGTCTTTGATGCGGTGCACAACTTGACGTATCCAGCCATCAGAACAGTAAAGATGGTGGCCAGCAGGTTTGGCATGGGCTTCGCAAACAGGTCAGTCAGTGGGCCAAGACCTGTGCGCTCTGCCAGGCATCCAAGGTGCAAACTTCCACTAAAGCATCTCCTCAGGCTTTTGAGCCAGCACGGCATAGGTTCAGCCATGCCATGTTGAGAATGTGGGGCTTTCCAGTTTCCCGTGGGGCAACATACCTCCTCACTATGGTTGACTGCTCCCTGAGGTAGCTGGAGGTGGTCCCTATGGCCAAAATGACCACAGAGAACCACATCAGGGCACTAATCTACACCTTGATGTCCAGGTTCAGAATCCCAGAACATCTCACCTCCAACAGGGAATGCAGTTTACCTTGGGGCTCTGGGCAGTGCTAACCAAGCTGTTGGTAACTGAATTCCACCATACTATCGCATATCACCCACAGGCCAACAGGTTGGTGGAGCAGTTCCACAGACACTTAAAAGCACCCCTGATGGCCCGGCTC